>NC_053391.1:698985189-699285189 GCF_905171765.1 Bufo bufo | reverse complement strand
GTCACTACAAATAACTTGACCAGCTAAAACAGTGCAGATTTGGTTGAATAGAGATGTGAGACCTGTTTTTTTTTTGCGCTGGGTGACAGGTTAAGGTTTAATCACAGAATGACACTTCTATCAGCACGCTAGCGTGTGTCTTAGGTTTTTCTGAATCACACTATCAATACCTTCAATGTAAGATTTTCTTTTTGGGATAGATTTCAAGTAGGCCTCAAATACCAGAAACTAGTTATTTTGAGAATGGCACGGACGAAACTAGAGAAAATCTTTGGTATATATACATTGAACATAAGGAAAGAAATTATTTACAGAGAATATAGAGTAAAAACAATTGACGGTTTGTTGCCATCTAGGAGTGAGCATGATTTTTTCAGCGATTATGTTTGGAATCAATAGAATTTAATATGCTGCTATAGGTAGATGGATTAATGTATGTGGTACATTACAGTGTCATAGTCGCACTGATGGGGGTATAGCCCAAGACAGGACACACTCGCACAAGTTATCAAGAATTGAGCATAGATGATCCACCAGGTAGGTTAGGGGATCATGTGGAGTGTCTATATATATATATGTATATGGAGTCAGTGCAATGTGTCCTGAGTTGGGCAGTCCCCTGAGTGCAAGTATTACAAGCCATTATGAGGAGACAGTTCAACAGTCATTATAGCTGCCGGGTATAACATCCTGACCAAGCATGGAAAAAGCTACATGGGAAAACATAAAGAAACATAGAAAAGCCATAATGTTATATAGAGAGGACTCCTGTGGTTACCTTGGATGCTGTGTAGTAAGGCACTTGCGCTGGATGCACTGGACAGGCGCTCGTTTGGCGCCTTTTAAAGTAGCGAGGAGCGCCACTGTATACTGGGTCATAGGGTGCATCCGGTCACATGTTCCGGTCACCTGTTACCGGGCCTGCGTGCGTTCCACTTGCGTGTCAGGCACGCAGGACAGCCGCTCCATATTGCGCATGCGCGAATACGTCACCAGGGCGGAAGTGCCATGCGTTCCACCTGCGTGTCATTCGCTGTGGCCGCGCGTATCATGGATAATCAGAGGGCAGGAATATCATGTCACGTGATACGGCAGTGTATAATGCAAAGTGGCTTAAATAGACACCCATGAGTGTCCGGATAGTAGGGACAAAATGTATATTACTGTATATTAGTAAAAATCCTTTGTAAAATCAATGACTGGGGATGAATAAGCACAATGTAATATACACAGTACACCACATCTACACATTAATACCATAGCATGCTTATATAGAAATTGACAAATAGAGACCTCCTGGTATATGGTTAATCTATAATGTCCCTATCATAATGGATAATAGGTGGGGTGGATAACAGGAAGGGAGGATAAGGAAGAGCCAGGGAAGGGGAAGGGAGGAAGGGGAAGGGGGAAGATAAAAGGGAAGGGGGGGTGGGGGTTTTGTTATCTCACCCTCGCAGGTCGTAATTTCAACGGGTCTGTAAGGAAAATAAAGAGTTTGTTAATCACACACAGAAATGATGCTCTTGACCATTACATTAGACATTAATAGAGAAATCACATTCCCGATTGAGACCATGTGGTGAGAGGGTCCCGAGTGTGTGGATCCAATACGCCTCTCTTTGTTTTAGAGATAGGATCCGGTTTCCGCCGCGTCTTAGAGGGTCGATTTGCTCCAATACCTGGAACCGTAATTGGGATACCCGATGTTTTTTTTCGTTAAAATGGTGTGGGACGGGTAACAGGGTGTGTCCGAGTCTAATGGTGGATTAGTGTTTACTTACACGATCGCGAACATGTTGAGTTGTTTCGCCCACATACGCCAATCCGCATGGGCACTTCAACACGTAAACAACAAAACTGGAATCGCATGTAAAGAATCCCTTAATTTGGTATGGTCGTCCAGTTCTTGGGTGGGTAACGTGTTCGCCTCTTGTGACACTTGAACATTGAGCGCAATGTAGACAAGGAAATGTTCCTTGTCGTTGACTCTTTAGGAAAGTTTGTTTTGGTAGCTTGATAAGGCTACCAATGTCTGCCTTGACCAATTTGTCTCTGACATTGTGGGGTCTCTTATAGCACGTTAGTGGAGGTTCACTAAACTCCACAATGTTGGGGTATGCCTTCGTGAGTACTGGCCAGTGCTTTCTCAATGCCTGATGGATTTTGGGTATCAGTGGGTGGTATGTTGTAACGCAGGCTAGCCTCTTAGGTTCCTTATTGCGTGGTTGGATTATTTCCGTGATGTTATTTAAAGTGGAATCAAGAAGTGTTTGTGGATAACCCCTTGTCTGGAACTTCTCTGTCATCTCCTTCAGTCTGATTTCTCTCACTTCAGTGTCGGTAACAATGCGGTTAACTCTTATAAACTGAGATTTGGGTAAGGAGTTTTTTGTGGCCCTGGGGTGGCAGCTGTTATAGTGAAGCAAACTATTTCGGTCGGTTGGTTTGTTATATAGATCTAATGTTATGTTGCCCACTGGGTCATGACCGTAGTATGTGTCACCAAACATAAAGTAGTTTTTTGTCAGTATAGTTGTCAATAATTCTATACAAAATTCCTGTTGTATCATGTCAAGATTTGAGTGGGTACATAGTAGTCTGGCCGTGGCTCGAATTCCCTTTTCATGTTCAATCGATGTGTACAAGCTGTTAACATCTAGAGTGATCAATGTGCAGTCCATTTGTTTATCTATCTGTTGTAATTTGGAGATGAAGTCTGTCGTATCGAGGAGGAAAGATCTGGATGTTTTAATCAGAGGGTTGAGGATTTTTTCAAGATAAACGGCCAAGGGGGAAAAAACAGAATCTGTGGAGGCGACAATGGGGCATCCTGGGGGATCTTGTAAATTTTTATGAATTTTGGGTAAGGTATAAAATACTGGTATTATGGGATCTTGTTTGGTAAGGAATGTCTGCACATTGATCACTCTAGATGTTAACAGCTTGTACACATCGATTGAACATGAAAAGGGAATTCGAGCCACGGCCAGACTACTATGTACCCACTCAAATCTTGACATGATACAACAGGAATTTTGTATAGAATTATTGACAACTATACTGACAAAAAACTACTTTATGTTTGGTGACACATACTACGGTCATGACCCAGTGGGCAACATAACATTAGATCTATATAACAAACCAACCGACCGAAATAGTTTGCTTCACTATAACAGCTGCCACCCCAGGGCCACAAAAAACTCCTTACCCAAATCTCAGTTTATAAGAGTTAACCGCATTGTTACCGACACTGAAGTGAGAGAAATCAGACTGAAGGAGATGACAGAGAAGTTCCAGACAAGGGGTTATCCACAAACACTTCTTGATTCCACTTTAAATAACATCACGGAAATAATCCAACCACGCAATAAGGAACCTAAGAGGCTAGCCTGCGTTACAACATACCACCCACTGATACCCAAAATCCATCAGGCATTGAGAAAGCACTGGCCAGTACTCACGAAGGCATACCCCAACATTGTGGAGTTTAGTGAACCTCCACTAACGTGCTATAAGAGACCCCACAATGTCAGAGACAAATTGGTCAAGGCAGACATTGGTAGCCTTATCAAGCTACCAAAACAAACTTTCCTAAAGAGTCAACGACAAGGAACATTTCCTTGTCTACATTGCGCTCAATGTTCAAGTGTCACAAGAGGCGAACACGTTACCCACCCAAGAACTGGACGACCATACCAAATTAAGGGATTCTTTACATGCGATTCCAGTTTTGTTGTTTACGTGTTGAAGTGCCCATGCGGATTGGCGTATGTGGGCGAAACAACTCAACATGTTCGCGATCGTGTAAGTAAACACAAATCCACCATTAGACTCGGACACACCCTGTTACCCGTCCCACACCATTTTAACGAAAAAAAACATCGGGTATCCCAATTACGGTTCCAGGTATTGGAGCAAATCGACCCTCTAAGACGCGGCGGAAACCGGATCCTATCTCTAAAACAAAGAGAGGCGTATTGGATCCACACACTCGGGACCCTCTCACCACATGGTCTCAATCGGGAATGTGATTTCTCTATTAATGTCTAATGTAATGGTCAAGAGCATCATTTCTGTGTGTGATTAACAAACTCTTTATTTTCCTTACAGACCCGTTGAAATTACGACCTGCGAGGGTGAGATAACAAAACCCCCCCTTCCCTTTTATCTTCCCCCTTCCCCTTCCTCCCTTCCCCTTCCCTGGCTCTTCCTTATCCTCCCTTCCTGTTATCCACCCCACCTATTATCCATTATGATAGGGACATTATAGATTAACCATATACCAGGAGGTCTCTATTTGTCAATTTCTATATAAGCATGCTATGGTATTAATGTGTAGATGTGGTGTACTGTGTATATTACATTGTGCTTATTCATCCCCAGTCATTGATTTTACAAAGGATTTTTACTAATATACAGTAATATACATTTTGTCCCTACTATCCGGACACTCATGGGTGTCTATTTAAGCCACTTTGCATTATACACTGCCGTATCACGTGACATGATATTCCTGCCCTCTGATTATCCATGATACGCGCGGCCACAGCGAATGACACGCAGGTGGAACGCATGGCACTTCCGCCCTGGTGACGTATTCGCGCATGCGCAATATGGAGTGGCTGTCCTGCGTGCCTGACACGCAAGTGGAACGCACGCAGGCCCGGTAACATGTGACCGGAACTTGTGACCGGATGCACTCTATGACCCAGTATACAGTGGCGCTCCTCGCTACTTTAAAAGGCGCCAAACGAGCGCCTGTCCAGTGCATCCAGCGCAAGTGCCTTACTACACAGCATCCAAGGTAACCACAGGAGTCCTCTCTATATAACATTATGGCTTTTCTATGTTTCTTTATGTTTTCCCATGTAGCTTTTTCCATGCTTGGTCAGGATGTTATACCCGGCAGCTATAATGACTGTTGAACTGTCTCCTCATAATGGCTTGTAATACTTGCACTCAGGGGACTGCCCAACTCAGGACACATTGCACTGACTCCATATACATATATATAGATAGACACTTCACATGATCCCCTAACCTACCTGGTGGATCATCTATGCTCAATTCTTGATAACTTGTGCGAGTGTGTCCTGTCTTGGGCTATACCCCCATCAGTGCGACTATGACACTGTAATGTACCACATACATTAATCCATCTACCTATAGCAGCATATTAAATTCTATTGATTCCAAACATAATCGCTGAAAAAATCATGCTCACTCCTAGATGGCAACAAACCGTCAATTGTTTTTACTCTATATTCTCTGTAAATAATTTCTTTCCTTATGTTCAATGTATATATACCAAAGATTTTCTCTAGTTTCGTCCTCATCTAATCATGATCCTAATGCATATGTCATATAATTCATACAAATATATGTTATTTTTATAGATTTAAGACCACTGAGGAAGGCCGTGAAAGGCCGAAACGTCTGGTCATTCTCTTCAATGCATATAGCTGTGAAAAATTGCACTGGAACTCTAATTATGTGATGACAAAAATGTTAAATATAAATTTTAAAGCAACAAGAAAAACTGTGTGCTGCAATCTTCTTACTACTATAGCGCGACTGAACAAGTCCTTGCAGGCACCAGTGAACCAAACTGGAGTGCGGTACTCCAAAACTCAACACTAATCACAGAATTAGACTTCTATCAGCACGCTAGCGTGTGTCTTAGGTTTTTCTGAATGACACTATCAGCACCTTCAATGTAAGATATCCTTTTTGGGATAGATTTCAAGTAGACCTCATATACCAGAAACTAGTTATTTTGAGAATGGCAAATTTGGGAATAGTTTTTCAACCCAGAACAAAAAGTGTGCTTTTACGGTCACTACAAATAACTTGACCAGCTAAAACAGTACAGATTTGGTTGAATAGAAATGTCAGGTCTATTTTTTAGGCGCTGGGTGACAGGCTCAACTAGCCCCTGATGTAATATATGGCCAAAAAATAACCACACTGTTGATGGTTAAATGCACTTGGGTGACACAGGCTCAGCCTGCACCAGATGTAGTATATGGCCAAAAAATAACCAGACTGTTGATGGTTAAATGCACTTCAGTGACACAGGCTCAGCCTGCAGCTGATGTAGTATATGGCCAAAAAATAATCAGACTGTTGATGGTTAAATGCACTTGGGTGACACAGGCTCAGCCTGCACCAGATGTAGTATATGGCCAAAAAATAATCAGACTGTTGATGGTTAAATGCACTTGGGTGACACAGGCTCAGCCTGCAGCTGATGTAGTATATGGCCAAAAAATAACCAGACTGTTGATGGTTAAATGCACTTCGGTGACACAGGCTCAGCCTGCAGCTGATGTAGGATATAGCACAAAATAACCACACTATCGATGGTTAAATACACTTGGTGATAGCTTGTGCTGCCGCACCACAAGTCACAAAATGGCCGCCGATCACCCCAGAAAAAAAGTGATCTAAAAACGCTCTGGGCAGCCTCAAAAAAGTGAGCAAGTCAATAATAGCACTTCAATGATTCACAGCTGCAGATCGATCACAGAATGAAGTCTTTTGGAGGAGTTAATCTGCCTAATCTCGCCCTATTGTCGCAGCAGCAACCTCTCCCTATGCTTGAATCAGCAGAGTGACGTGCAGCGCTACGTGACCCAAGCTTATATAGAGGCTGGGTCACATGCTGCACTGGCCAATCACAGCCATGCCAATAGTAGGCAAGGCTGTGAGGGCCTCTTTGGGCAAGTAGTATGACGCTTGTTGATTGGCTGCTTTGCAGCCTTTCAAAAAGCGCCAAGAAAGCGCCGAACACCGAACCCGAACACGGACTTTTACGAAAATGTTCGGGTTCGGGTCCGTGTCACGGACACCCCAAAATTCGGTACGAACCCGAACTATACAGTTCGGGTTCGCTCATCCCTAATTGTAACTAGAGTTGAGCGAACACCTGGATGTTCAGGTTCGAGAAGTTCGGCCGAACTTCCCGGAAATGTTCGGGTTCGGGATCCGAACTCGACCCGAACTTCGTCCCGAACCTGAACCCCATTGAAGTCAATGGGGACCCGAACTTTTCGGCACTAAAAAGGCTGTAAAACAGCCCAGGAAAGGGCTAGAGGGCTGCAACATGTAGTTAAATCCCCTGCAAACAAATGTGGATAGGGAAATTAATTAAAATAAAAATAAAATAAATAAAAATTAACCAATATCAATTGGAGAGAGGTCCCATAGCAGAGAATCTGGCTTCATGTCAGCAGAGAATCAGGCTTCACGTCACAGCAGAGAATCAGGCTTCACGTCACCCAAAACTGGAACAGGCCACTGTCAGAAATTTTTGAGGCCCCGGCACCCAGACAGAGGAGAGAGGTCCCGTAACAGAGAATCTGGCTTCATGTCAGCACAGAATCAGTCTTCATGTCATAGCAGAGAATCAGGCTTCACGTCACCCACCACTGGAACAGGCCACTGTCACATATTTAGGCACCGGCACCCAGACAGAGGAGAGGTTCATTCAACTTTGGGTTGCCCCGCAATATAATGGTAAAATGAAAAATAAAAATAGGATTGAATGAGGAAGTGCCCTGGAGTAGAATAATATATTGTTAAGGGGAGGTAGTTAATGTCTAATCTGCACAAGGGATGGACAGGTCCTGTGGGATCCATGCCTGGTTCATTTTTATGAACGTCAGCTTCTCCACATTGGCTGTAGACAGGCGGCTGCGTTTGTCTGTAATGACGCCCCCTGCCGTGCTGAATACACGTTCAGACAAAACGCTGGCCGCCGGGCAGGCCAGCACCTCCAAGGCATAAAAGGCTAGCTCTGGCCACGTGGACAATTTGGAGACCCAGAAGTTGAATGGGGCCGAACCATCAGTCAGTACGTGGAGGGGTGTGCACAGGTACTGTTCCACCATGTTAGTGAAATGTTGCCTCCGGCTAACACGTTCCGTATCAGGTGGTGGTGCAGTTAGCTGTGGCGTGGTGACAAAACTTTTCCACATCTCTGCCATGCTAACCCTGCCCTCAGAGGAGCTGGCCGTGACACAGCTGCGTTGGCGACCTCTTGCTCCTCCTCTGCCTTCGCCTTGGGCTTCCACTTGTTCCCCTGTGACATTTGGGAATGCTCTCAGTAGCGCGTCTACCAACGTGCGCTTGTACTCGCGCATCTTCCTATCACGCTCCAGTGCAGGAAGTAAGGTGGGCACATTGTCTTTGTACCGGGGACCAGCAGGGTGGTAACCCAGTAGTCCACACACGTTAAAATGTGGGCAACTCTGCTGTCGTTGCGCAGGCACTGCAGCATGTAGTCGCTCATGTGTGCCAGGCTGCCCAGAGGTAAGGACAAGCTGTCCTCTGTGGGAGGCGTATCGTCATCGTCCTGCGTTTCCCCCCAGCCACGCACCAGTGATGGGCCCGAGCTGCGTTGGGTGCCACCCCGCTGTGAACATGCTTCATCCTCATCCTCCTCCACCTCCTCCTCATCCTCGTCCTCCTCGTCCTCCAGTAGTGGGCCCTGTCTGGCCACATTTGTACCTGGCCTCTGGTGTTGCAAAAAACCTCCCTCTGAGTCACTTCGAAGAGACTGGCCTGAAAGTGCTAAAATTTACCTCTCTTCCTCCTCTTCCTCCTGGGCCACCTCCTCTTCCATTATCGCCCTAAGTGTTTTCTCAAGGAGACATAGAAGTGGTATTGTAACGCTGATAACGGCGTCATCGCCACTGGCCATGTTGGTGGAGTACTCGAAACAGCGCAACAGGGCACACAGGTCTCGCATGGAGGCCCAGTCATTGGTGGTGAAGTGGTGCTGCTCCGCAGTGCGACTGACCCGTGCGTGCTGCAGCTGAAACTCCACTATGGCCTGCTGCTGCTCGCACAGTCTGTCCAGCATGTGCAAGGTGGAGTTCCACCTGGTGGGCACGTCGCATATGAGGCGGTGAGCGGGAAGGCCGAAGTTACGCTGTAGCGCAGACAGGCGAGCAGCGGCAGGATGTGAACGCCGGAAGCGCGCACAGACGGCCCGCACTTTATGCAGCAGCTCTGACATGTCAGGGTAGTTGTGAATGAACTTCTGCACCACCAAATTCAGCACATGCGCCAGGCAAGGGATGTGCGTCAAACCGGCTAGTCCCAGAGCTGCAACGAGATTTCGCCCATTATCGCACACCACCAGGACGGGCTTGAGGCTCACCGGCAGCAACCACTCGTCGATCTGTTGTTCTATACCCCGCCACAACTCCTGTGCGGTGTGGGGCCTGTCCCCCAAACATATGAGTTTCAGAATGGCCTGCTGACGTTTACCCCGGGCTGTGCTGAAGTTGGTGGTGAAGGTGTGTGGCTGACTGGATGAGCAGGTTTAAGAAGAGGAGGAGGAAGCTGAGTAGGAGGAGGAGGAGACAGGAGGCAAAGAATGTTGCCCTGCGATCCTTGGCGGCGGAAGGACGTGCGCCAAACAGCTCTTCGCCTGGGGCCCAGCCGCCACTACATTTACCCAGTGTGCAGTTAGGGAGATATAGCGTCCCTGGCCGTGCTTACTGGTCCACGTATCTGTGGTTAGGTGGACCTTGCCACAGATGGCGTTGCGCAGTGCACACTTGATTTTATCGGACACTTGGTTGTGCAGGGAAGGCACGGCTCTCTTGGAGAAGTAGTGGCGGCTGGGAACAACATACTGTGGGACAGCAAGCGACATGAGCTGTTTGAAGCTGTCTGTGTCCACCAGCCTGAATGACAGCATTTCATAGGCCAGTAGTTTAGAAATGCTGGCATTCAGGGCCAGGGATGGAGGGTGGCTAGGTGGAAATTTACGCTTTCTCTCAAATGTTTGTGAGATGGAGAGCTGAACGCTGCCTTGTGACATGGTTGAGATGCTTGGTGACGGAGGTGGTGGTGGTGTTGGTGGTACATACTCTGTTTGCTGGGCGGCAGGTGCCATTGTTCCTCCAGAGGCGGAGGAAGAGGCCGAGGCGGCGGCAGCAGCAGCAGAAGAGGCCGAGGCGGCAGCAGCAGAAGAGGTAGCAGGGGGAGCCTGAGTGAGTTCCTTGTTTTTAAGGTGTTTACTCCACTGCAGTTCATGCTTTGCATGCAGGTGCCTGGTCATGCAGGTTGTGCTAAGGTTCAGAACGTTAATGCCTCGCTTCAGGCTCTGATGGCACAGGGTGCAAACCACTCGGGTCTTGTTGTCAGCACATTGTTTGAAGAACTGCCACGCCAGGGAACTCCTTGAAGCTGCCTTTGGGGTGCTGGGTCCCAGATGGCGGTGGCCAATATCAGACGGACTCTCTTGGCGGCGGGTGTTCTGCTTTTGCCCTTTGCTCCCTCTTTTGCTACGCTGTTGGCTTGGTCTCACCACTGCCTCTTCCTCCGAATTCTGAAAGTCAGTGGCACGACCTTCATTCCATGTGGGGTCTAGGACCTCATCGTCCCCTGCATCGTCTTCCACCCAGTCTTCCTCCCTGACCTCCTGTTCAGTCTGCACACTGCAGAAAGACGCAGCAGTTGGCACCTGTGTTTCGTCATCATCAGAGACGTGCTGAGGTGGTATTCCCATGTCCTCATCATCAGGAAACATAAGTGGTTGTGCGTTAGTGCATTCTATGTCTTCCACCCCTGGGGAAGGACTAGGTGGATGCCCTTGGGAAACCCTGCCAGCAGAGTCTTCAAACAGCATAAGAGACTGCTGCATAACTTGAGGCTCAGACAGTTTCCCTGATATGCATGGGGGTGATGTGACAGACTGATGGGCTTGGTTTTTATGCGCCATCTGTGCGCTTTCTGCAGAAGACTGGGTGGGAGATAATGTGAACGTGCTGGATCCACTGTCGGCCACCCAATTGACTAATGCCTGTACCTGCTCAGGCCTTACCATCCTTAGAACGGCATTGGGCCCCACCAAATATCGCTGTAAATTCTGGCGGCTACTGGGACCTGAGGTAGTTGGTTCACTAGGACATGTGGCTGTGGCAGAACGGCCACGTCCTCTCCCAGCACCAGAGGGTCCACTAACACCACCACGACCATGTCCGCTTCCTCGTCCCTTACTAGATGTTTTCCTCATTGTTACCGTTCACCACAATAAGAAAAAAATAATTTGGCCCAATGTATTGAATTCAAATTCATATTTTTTTTTTACAGGCACCTTACACTATCTGGCTATCTATTTAGGTACCGTATTACACTAATACAGGCACAACAGTAACGACAGATTTAGCTGAATATAAATTGTAGGCCTAGTATTTAGGCCCTGGATGACAGGTATACGTTTACGGACAGAATTCGACTTGGAAATGCACGGTAGCGTGTGAAGTTATTGAGGATGACCCTATCCGCACCTTCAATCTAATATACCCTTTTATGGATCGATTTAAAGTTGGCCTGATACAGCAGAAACTACTGATTTAGGGAATTGCTAAGTTGGGAATTGTATTCAACCCAGAACAAAAACTGTGCTTTGGCGGACACTAAATGAATTGACCAGCCTCAGCAATAAACACAGATTTAGCTGAATATAAATTTTAGGCCTATTATTTAGGCGCTGGGTGACAGGTATACGTTTACGGACAGAATTATTTTAACTTGGAAATGCACGGTAGCGTGTGAAGTTATTGAGGATGACACTATCCGCACCTTAAATCTAATATACCCTTTTTGGATCAATTTAAACTTGGTCTGATACAGCAGAAAAAAAATATTTAGGGAATTGCTAAGTTGGGAATTGTATTCAACCCAGAAAAAAAACTGTGCTTCGGCAGACAACAGACAGTATTACAATTGGCTAGCCACAGTTGAAACACCAGATTTAGGGTACTGCTATTTTTGCCAATTGTATTTTACCCCTCAATAAAATAGCAAGCACAGCCAAGCCCCTGATGTAGGATATAGAAAAAAAATAACCACACTATTGATGGTTAAATGGACTTGGTGGCAGCTTGTGCTGGCGCACCACAAGACACAAAATGGCCGCCGATCACCCAAGAAAAAAGTGACATAAAAACGCTCTGGGCAGCCTAAAAACAGTGAGCAATTAAATAGCAGCAGTTCAATGATCCACAGCTGTAGATCAATCACTGAATGAAGTGTTTTTGCAGAGTTAATCCCTGCCTAATCTCTCCCTAACAGCAGCTGCAACCTCTCCCTACACTAATCATAGCAGAGTGACGTGCAGCGCTACGTGACCCAAGCTTATATAGAGGCTGGGTCACATGCTGCACTGGCCAATCACAGCCATGCCAATAGTAGGCATGGCTGTGATGGCCTCTTGGGGCAAGTAGTATGACGCTTGTTGATTGGCTGCTTTGCAGCCTTTCAAAAAGCGCCAAGAAAGCGCCGAACCCGAACCCGAACCCAGACTTTTGCGAAAATGTTCGGGTTCGGGTCCGTGTCACGAACACCCCAAAATTCTATACAGTTCGGGTTCGCTCATCCCAAATTGTAACCACTAAACCAGTGTGCTCATTGATAGACTGTAACCACTAAGCATGTGCCCTTATTGAGAGACCGTAACCACTAAGTCTGTGCCTTCATTGAGAGACTATAACCACTAAGTCTGTGTCCTCATTAAGAAACTGTAATGTAAACACTAAGCCTGTGTCCTCATTGAGTGACTGTAACCACAAGGTCTGTGCCCTTATTAAGAGATTGTAACCAAAAAACCTGAGCCATCATTGAGAGACCGTAACCACTAAGCCTGTGCCCTCATTCAGAGACTGTAACCACTAAGCATATCTCCTCATTAAGAATGTAACCACTAATCCTGTACCCTAATTGAGAGACTGTAACCACTAAGCCTGTGCCATCATTGAGAGACTGTAACCACTAATCCTGTGTCCTCATTGAGAGACTGTAACCACTAAGCCTGAGTACTCACTGAGAGACTGTAAAAACTGAGCATGTGCCCTTATTGAGAGACTGTAACCACTAAGCTTGTACCCACATTGTGAGACAGTAACCACCGAGTATGTGTCCTCATTGAGAAACTGCAACCACTAAGCCAGTGCCCTCACTGAGAGATTGTAACCACTAAGCCTTTGTCCTCATTGAGAGACTGTAACCACTAAGCATGTGCCCTCATTGAGAGACTGTAACCACTAGGTCTGTGTCCTCATTGAAAGACTGTACTGTAACCACTAAGCCTGTACAATCATTCAGGGACTGTAGCCACTAAGCCTGTGCACTCATTGAGGGACTGTAATTACTAAGCCTGTGTCCTCATTGAGAGACTGTGATCACTAAGCCTGTGCCCTCATTGACACACTATAAATACAAAGCCTATGCCCTCATTGAGAGACTCTAACCACTAATCCTGAGTCCTCTTGAGAGGCTGTAACCACTAAGCCTGATTCCCCATTAATAGACTGTAACCACTAAGTCAGTGCCCTTATTGAGAGATTGTAACCACTAAACCTGTGTTCTCATTAAGAGATTGTAACCAAAAAACCTGAGCTCTCATTTAGAGACTGTTTCCACTAAGCCTGTGCCCTCATTCAGAGACTGTAACCAATAAGCCCATGTATTTATTGAGATACTGTAACCACTAAGCCTGTACCCTGATTGAGAGACTGTAACCACTAAGCATATTTCCTTATTCAGAGACTGTAACCACTAAGCCTGGGTGCTCACTGAGAGACTGTAAAAACTGAGCATGTGCCCTCATTGGGAGACTGTAACCACTGAGCCTGTGCTCTCATTCAAAGACTGTAACCAATAAGCCCATGTCCTAATTGAGAGACTGTAACCACTAAGCCTGTGTCCTCATTGAGAGACTGTAACCACTAAGCCTGTGTCCTCATTGAGAGACTGTAACCACTAAGCCTGGGTCCTCATTGAGAGACTGCAAACACTAAGCCTGTACCCTCATTGAGAGACTGTAACCACCGAGTATGTGCCCTCATTAAGGGACTGTAACCACTAAGCCTGTGTCCTCATTGAGAGACTGTAACCACTAAGTCTGTGTCCTCATTGAGAGACTGTAAACACTAAGCCTGTACCCTCTTTGAGAGACTGTAACCACTAAGCTGTACAATCATTCAGGGACTGTAACCACTAAGCCTGTGCACTCATTGAGCGACTATGATCACTAAGCCTGTGTCCTCATTGAGGGACTGTGATAGAAACATAGAAACATAGAATGTGTCGGCAGATAAGAACTATTTGGCCCATCTAGTCTGCCCAATATACTGAGTACTATGGATAGCCCCTGGTCCTATCTTATATGAAGGATGGCCTTATGCCTATCCCATGCATGCTTAAACTCCTTCACTGTATTTGCAGCTACCACTTCTGCAGGAAGGCTATTCCATGCATCCACTACTCTCTCAGTAAAGTAATACTTCCTGATATTACTTTTAAATCTTTGCCCCTCTAATGTCCTCTTGTAGCAGTTTTTCTTCTTTTAAATCTTCTCTCCTCTTTTACCTTGTTGATTCCCTTTATGTATTTAGCAGTTTCTCTCCTCTCCCCTCTGTCTCGTCTTTCTTCCAAGCTATACATGTTAAGGTCCTTTAACCTTTCCTGGTAAGTTTTATCCTGCAATCCATGTACCAGTTTAGTAGCTCTTCTCTGAACTCTCTCCAAAGTATCAATATCCTTCTGGAGATATGGTGTCCAGTACTGCGCACAATACTCCAAATGAGGTCTCACTAGTGCTCTGTAGAGCGGCATGAGCACCTCCCTCTTTCTACTAGTAATGCCTCTCCCTATACACCCAAGCATTCTGCTAGCATTTCCTGCTGCTCTATGACATTGTCTGCCTACCTTTAAGTCTTCTGAAATAATGACCCCTAAATCCCTTTCCTCAGATACTGAGGTTAGGACTGTATCACTGATTGTATATTCTGCTCTTGGGTTTTTAAGCCCCAGGTGCATTATTTTGCACTTATCCACATTAAATTTTAGTTGCCAGATTTTTGACCATTCCTCTAGTTTTCCTAAATCCTTTTCCATTTGGTGTATCCCTCCAGGAACATCAACCCTGTTACATATCTTTGTGTCATCAGCAAAAAGACACACCTTACCATCGAGGCCTTCTGCAATTTCGCTGATAAAGATATTAAACAATATTGGTCCCAGAACAGATCCCTGAGGTACCCCACTGGTAACAAGACCATGGTCTGAATATACTCCATTGACAACAACCCTCTGTTGTCTGTCCCTCAGCCACTGCCTAATCCATTCAACAATATGGGAGTCCAAGCCCAAAGACTGCAATTTATTGATAAGCCTTCTGTGTGGGACAGTATCGAAAGCCTTACTGAAGTCTAGATAAGCGATGTCTACTGCACCTCCGCCATCTATTGTTTTAGTCACCCAATCAAAAAAATCAATAAGATTAGTTTGACATGATCTCCCTGAAGTAAACCCATGCTGTTTTTCATCTTTCAATCCATGGGATTTTAGATGTTCCACAATCCTCTCCTTAAGTATGGTTTCCATTAATTTCCCCACTATTGATGTCAGGCTTACTGGCCTATAGTTGCCCGATTCCTCCCTACTACCTTTCTTGTGAATCGGCACAACATTTGCTAATTTCCAATCTTCCGGGACGACTCCTGTTGCCAGTGATTGGTTAAATAAATCTGTTAATGGTTTTGCTAGTTCACCGCTGAGCTCTTTTAATAGCTTTGGGTGTATCCCATCAGGCCCCTGTGACTTATTTGTATTGATTTTAGACAGCTGACTTAGAACCTCTTCCTCTGTAAAGACACATGCATCAAAAGATTCATTAGTCTTCTTTCCTAACTGAGGTCCTTTTCCTTCATTTTACTTTGTAAAGACTGAACAGAAGTATTCATTGAGGCAGTCAGCTAGTTCTTTATCTTCTTCCATATACCTTCCTTCTTTTGTTTTTAATTTTGTAATTCCTTGTTTTAGTTTCCTTTTTTCATTTATGTATCTGAAGAATGCCTTATCGCCTTTTTTCACTGACTGAGCTAATTTCTCTTCTGCCTGTGCTTTAGAAGCTCTTATAACTTGTTTGGCTTCTCTCTGCCTAATCTTGTAAATTTGTCTGTCATCCTCGTTTTGTTTTTTTTATAATTCCTAAATGCTATCTTTTTGTTTTTAATGATTTTGGCCACTTCTGCTGAGTACCACAGTGGTCTTTTCCTTTTTTTGCTTTTGCTGACAAGCCTAATGCAATCTTCTGTTGCCTTCAATAGTGCCACTTTTAAGTAGTCCCATTTCTCCTGGACTCCAATGAAACTGTTCCAATCTGATAGGGACTCGTATACCACTAATCTAATTTTAGAAAAGTCAGTTTTTCTAAAATCTCTTTGTTTTTGTGTGGTGTGATTCAGTCACTGTACTTATAGTAAACCACACTGACTGGTGATCACTAGATCCCAAGCTTTCCCCTACAGTAATATCAGATACAAAATTCCCATTTGTGAATACTAAATCTAAAATATCCTCCTTCCGGGTTGGCTCCTCAACTACTTGCTGTAGAGATAATCCCTGTAGGGAATTTAGAATATCTGTACTCCTGGCAGAACTAGCTATTTTGTTTTTCCAGTTTACATCAGGAAGATTGAAGTCTCCCATAATGATAACTTCACCCTTCAATGTCATTTTAGCTATTTCCTCCACTAGTAGATCATCTAATTCTTTGACTTGGCTAGGTGGTCTATATAGAACACCTACACGAGTTACCTTATGATTATCAAGCTGCAAGGTAACCCAAACTGACTCTAAATTGTTCTCGCTAACTTGTATCAAATTCGATTTTATGCTGTCTTTCACATACAGGGCCACCCCTCCCCCCTTCTTGCCTTCTCTGTCTTTCCTGTATAGAGAGAACCCTGGTATTGATATATCCCAGTCATTACTCCCCTTGAACCACGTCTCAGTAACAGCCACTACATCAGTAAGCCTGTACCCTCATTAAGAGACTGTAACCACTAAGCATGTGCCGTCATTGAGAGGCTGTAACCACTAAGCCTGAGTCCCCATTAATAGACTGTAACCACTAAGTCAGTGTCCTCATTAAAAGATTGTAACCAAAAACCTGAGCTCTCATTGAGAGACTGTAACCACTAAGCCCGTGCCCTCATTAAGAGACTGTAACCACTAAGCCCGTGCCCTCATTAAGAAACTGTAACCAATAAGTCCATGTAGAAATGTTTTTATAAGACTGGCACTCAATCTATGTGAATCACATGAAAACACAATTTCTAAAAATAGACAATACATGTACAATAAAATATTATAAAACTAAAAATGACACTGCGTGATTACCAATTATGTCACATATAGGCTTCACAATTCATGCTAATAGTAAGGCATATCTATTACTAAAAATGTAGAAACAGAGCACCTACACAGAGACAAGAAGAGAGAAAGAATGGATCGCAGTAAGGCCCCTTTCACACTGGCGAGTACTCCGCGCGGATGCGATGCGTGAGTTGAACGCATTGCACCCGCACTGAATCCCGACCCATTCATTTCTATGGGGCTGTTCATATGAGCGGTGATTTTCACGCATCACTTGTGCGTTGCGTGAAAATCGCAGCATGCTCTATATTCAGCGTTTTTCACGCAACGCAGACCCAATAGGAGTGAATGGGGTTGCGTGAAAATCGCAAGCATCCGCAAGCAAGTGCAGATGCGGTGCGATTTTTACGCACGGTTGCTAGGAGACGATCGGGATGGAGACCCGATCATTATTATTTTCCCTTATAACATGGTTATAAGGGAAAATAATAGCATTCTGAATACAGAATGCATAGTAAACTAGCGCTGGAGGGGTTAAAAAAATAAAATAAAAATTTAACTCACCTTAGTCCACTTGATCGCGATGCCGGCATCTCCTTCTGTCTCCTTTGCTGAACAGGACCTGTGGTGACGTCACTCCGGTCATCACATGATCCATCACATGATCTTTTACCATGAATGCTCACCACAGGTCCTGTTCAGCAAAGGAGACAGAAGGAGATGCCGGGCTGCGCGATCAAGTGGACTAAGGTGAGTTAAATTATTATTATTATTTTTTTAACCCCTCCAGCGCTATTGTACTATGCATTCTGTATTCAGAATGCTATTATTTTCCCTTATAACTATGTTATAAGGGGAAATAATACAATCCACAGAACACCGATCCCAAGCCCGAACTTCTGTGAAGAAGTTCGGGTTTGGGTACCAAACAGGCACGATTTTTCTCACGCGAGTGCAAAACGCATTACAATGTTTTGCACTCGCGCGGAAGAATCGCGGGTGTTCCCGTAACGCACCCGCACATTTTCCCACAACGCCCGTCTGAAAGAGGCCTAAATCTCTCAAAAGACGCATGTATGGTCCCTTAATTGGCTGTGCAGCAAAGGAAATCCAACGGCTGTAATAAAGAAGTCCTCCTCTAGATTCTGAGTATATCTAATTGTAGACAGCAATGTGTTCCTACAAAAATATCCAGGTATTCACCTGAGGGAGGTAATCACTCCACAAAGAAACGCACAGGGAACCTATATTAGTCCAATCATGCAGAGATTCAGTCCATCAGACGTAGTACAGATTCTATCATCAGAACTGTTTTAGCCAAGTATATTACTGGTGGTTAGATAGAGGTGGTAGGTTAAGTGGTACTGTATGTCTTACCGGTGACGTCTCAAAGCCGGTGACTGTTGGTTCTGTACCGCAAACTCCTACTCACAGCAGCATGCGTCTCTATGCTTCCCCGTCGGCGTCCTCGCTCACCACTGGCTGTCACGTGGTTTCCGTCAAGGATCGTGAGAACGGCCTTTCAGTTACCGTGATCGAGTTGTAAGTAGAACGATCCTGGAGATATGGGACTTTGTTTAGTCAGTCCATCCAAGGATATTGATCAACATTTCTAGTTAGTGAAGATGCAGGGGTGGCAATTGCGAATGGGCCCCTAAGTCAGGGGGGCCACAGGGCCCCCTCAAGCCAGGAGAGCCACAGTAAAGCTTTACCCCCCCCCTTATTGGTGGCAGCGGCAGTTCCGATCGGAGTCCCAGCAGTGTAATGCTGGGGCTCCGATCAGTTGCCATGGCAGCCAGGATGCTACTGAAGTTCTGTCTGCCATGGCCAGTTACTGACTGCAGCATACTTACATGCGCTGTGGCCGCCGGGTGCTCCTCCTTCTTGTAACTCGTCACAGGTCTGTGCGGCGCCCAAACTACACAAGATACATATCCCTACCTTCTGTCTAATACACATACACACCCCACGATATGTACTTTCACCTTCTTGTGTTAAAGACCCCTGTACAATTTAACATTCTTCTTTAATACACAGACATTTAGATTCATACATTTCCTACACTGGCACAAATGCGTTGTCAGTGACCAACTGTCTGTGCTCAGTCCTGCGCGTAACCGTCGCAAGTGCATGAGGGGCTGCGGATGTGGCGGCGAGGTCCGAGAGGTATGTGGGAGTGGGAGATCTGAGAGGGGGAGGCCCATACATTTTTTTTGCTATGGGGCCCAGTCATTTCTAGCTACGACCCTGGTAACCACTAAGCCTGTGTCCTCACTGAGAGACTGTAAAAACTGAGCATGTGCCCTCATTGAGAAACTGTAACCAGTGAGCCTGTGCTCTCATTCAGAGACTGTAACCAATAAGCCCATGTCCTAATTGAGAGACTGTGACCACTAAGCATATGTCCTTATTGAGAGACTGTAAACACTAAGCCTGTACCCTCATTGTGAGACAGTAACCACCGAGTATGTGCCCTTATTGAGAGACTGTAACCACTAAGTTTGTGTCCTCATTGAGAGACTGTAACCACTAAGCATGTTCCCTCATTGAGAGACTGTAACCACTAAGCCTGTGCCCTCATTCAGAGACTGTACCCACTAAGCCTGTGTCCTCATTGAGAGACTGTAACCACTAAGCCTGTGTCCTCATTGAGAGACTGTACCCACTAAGCCTGTGTCCTCATTGAGAGACTGTAACCACTAAGCCTGTACCCTCATTGAGAGACTGTAACCACTAAGCCTGGGTCCTCATTGAGAGACTGTAACCACTAAGTCTGTGTCCTCATTGAGAGACTGTAACCACTAAGCCTGGGTCCTCATTGAGAGACTGTAACCACTAAGCCTGTGTCCTCATTGAGAGACTGTACCCACTAAGCCTGTGTCCTCATTCAGAGACTGTACCCACTAAGCCTGTGTCCTCATTGAGAGACTGTAAAAACTGAGCATGTGCCCTCATTGAGAAACTGTAACCAGTGAGCCTGTGCTCTCATTCAGAGACTGTAACCAATAAGCCCATGTCCTAATTGACAGACTGTGACCACTAAGCATATGTCCTTATTGAGAGACTGTAAACACTAAGCCTGTACCCTCATTGTGAGACAGTAACCACCGAGTATGTGCCCTTATTGAGAGACTGTAACCACTAAGTTTGTGTCCTCATTGAGAGACTGTAACCACTAAGCCTGTGTCCTCATTGAGAGACTGTAACCACTAAGCCTGGGTCCTCATTGGGAGACTGTAACCACTAAGCATGTTCCCTCATTGAGAGACTGTAACCACTAAACCTGTGCCCTCATTCAGAGACTGTACCCACTAAGCCTGTGTCCTCATTGAGAGACTGTAACCACTAAGCCTGTGTCCTCATTGAGAGACTGTAACCACTAAGCCTGTACCCTCATTGAGAGACTGTAACCACTAAGCCTGGGTCCTCATTGAGAGACTGCAACCACTAAGCCTGTGTCCTCATTGAGAGACTGTAACCACTAAGCCTGGGTCCTCATTGAGAGACTGTAACCACTAAGCCTGTGTCCTCATTGAGAGACTGTACCCACTAAGCCTGTGTCCTCATTCAGAGACTGTACCCACTAAGCCTGTGTCCTCATTGAGAGACTGTACCCACTAAGCCTGTGCCCTCATTGAGAGACTGTAACCACTAAGCCTGTACCCTCATTGAGAGACTGTAACCAATAAGACGGTGCCCTCATTGAGAGACTGTAACCACTAAGTCTGTGTCCTCATTGAGAGACTGTACTGTAACTACTAAGACTGTGTCCTCATTGAGAGTCTGTAACCACTAAGCCTGTGCAATCATTCAGAGACTGTAACTAATAAGCTTGTGTCCTCATTAACCTCTTAGGGACATAATGTCCTGGTACTTAATGTGTAGTTCCAATAACCGCCGCGCGGCGGGCGGTTATTGGAACTGGGTGCATGCTGAAATCAATCAGCAGGCACCCTGGGACAATGTGCACGCGCGCGCGGGGGGGGGGTTCAGACCTGCGGTTTGCGGCATTTACAGGTCATTCCGGTGGGCGGTCGGCAGTGCCATCTGGTCCCCGTGCTGCTGTAATGGGGACCCAATGGCATGGAAGGCAGCGCAATGCCTTCCGGTGAAGAGCCTGTGAGATCCAGCCCCCTGGATCTCACAGGCCGGAAGCTGTATGAGTAATACACACAGTATTACTCATACAGCCAATGCATTCCAATACAGAAGTATTGGAATGCATTGTAAAGGGGATCAGACCCCCAAAAGTTGAAGTCCCAAAGTGGGACAAAAAAAAAGTGAAAAAAAAGTTGAAAAAGAAAGTTTTCCCCCCAAAAAATTAAAAGTTTCTAGTAAAAAAAAAACACGAAAATGTAAAAAGTAGACATCTTAGGTACTGCTGCGTCCGTATCGACCGGCTCTATAAACATATAACATGACCTAACCCCTAAGATGAACACCATAAAAAATAAAAACTGTACTAAATAAACCATTTTTTTGTCACCTTACATCACTAAAAGTACAACAGCAAGCGATCAAAAGGCGTATGCCCACCAAAATAGTATTAATCTAACCGTCACCTCATCCCACAAAAAATTAGCCCCTATCTAAGACAATCGCCCCAAAAATAAAAAAAACTATGGCTCATAATATGGAGACACTAAAATATCATTTTTTTTGTTTTAAAAAAGCTGTTATTGTGTAAAACTTAAGTAAATAAAAAAAAGTATACATATTAGGTATCGCCGCATCCGTAGTAACCTGCTCTATAAAAATATCACATGACCTAACGCCTCAGGTGAATACCGTAAAAAAATAAAAATAAAAACGCCGTAAAAAAAGCAATTTTTTGTCACCTTGCATCACAAAAAGTGTAATAGCAAGCGATCAAAAAGTCATAAACACCCCAAAATAGTGCCCATCACACCGTCATCTCATCCCAAAAAAATGGCTTTCAGAAAGTGGAGACACTAAAGAATCATTTAAAAAAAATAAAATGCTATGGTATTGTCGCGTCTGTAACAACCTGCTCTATAAAAATTCCACATGATCTAACCTGTCAGATGAATGTTGTAAATAACAAAAAATAATAGCGCCAAAACAGCTATTTCTTGTTACCTTGCCTCACAAAAAGTGTAATATAGAGCAACCAAAAATCATATGTACCCTAAAATAGTACCAACAAAACTGCCACCCTATCCTGTAGTTTCTAAAATGGGGTCACTTTCTTGGAGTTTCTACTCTAGGGGTGCATCAGGGGGGCTTCAAATGGGACATGGTGTCAAAAAACCAGTCCAGCAAAATCTGCCTTCCAAAAACCATATGGCATTCCTTTCCTTCTGCGCTCTGCCGTGTGCCCGTACAGCAGTTTATGACCACATATTGGGTATTTCTGTAAACTACAGAATCAGAGCCATAAATATTGAGTTTTGTTTGGCTGTTAACCCTTGCTTTGTAACTGGAAATTTTGAAATTTTATCTCTATTTTCCATTAATTCTTGTGGAACACCTAAAGGGTTAACAATGTTTGTAAAATCAATTTTGAATACCTTGAGGGGTGTAGTTTCTAAAATGGGGTCACTTTTTTAGAGTTTCTACTCTAGGGGTGCATCAGGGGGCAGGGCCGGTGCTATAATAAGGCAGACCAAGCGGCTGCCTTAGGGCGCAGGGGGGGGGGGGGCGGAAAAAATGAAACGATTTTTTCTTTTTTTTTAAATACCCTTTTTTTTCGCCCCTGGGTCTTATGGGGCAAATACTAATTAGTACCGAAGGACCAGGAAGCGGTGAAGGATCTGTACTCCCCGCTTCCTGGTCCTCCGCTCGGCTGTCTGCTGTAAAGGGCTGCGCACCATGTGACCTCACTGTGCACAGCCTTCACAGCTGACAGCCGAGAACCAGTAAGAAGAGAGAGAGCGCTGGTGGTGAGGAGCGGCGGCATCCAGGAGCAGGAGAGGTAAGTTATTTTATTTTATTTGTGCTGATGGCTGACCTGGGGGGCATGATGGCTGACATGGGGGGGGCATGATGGCTGACATGGGGGGGCATGATGGCTGACATGGGGGGGCATGATGGCTGACATGGGGGCATGATGGCTGACATGGGGGGCATGATGGGGGCATGATGGCTGACATGGGGGGCATGATGGCTGACATGGAGGCATGATGGCTGACATGGGGGCATGATGGCTGACATGGGGGGCATGATGGCTGATGGCTGACATGGGGTCATGATGCCTGACATGGGGGCATGATGGCTGACATGGGGGGCTGATGGCTGACATGGGGGGCATGATGGCTGACATGGAGGCATGATGGCTGACATGGGGGCATGATGGCTGACATGGGGGGCATGATGGCTGACATGGGGGCATGATACCTGACATGGGGGGCTGATCTGAGGCATTGGGGTTCTGATCTGAGGTCTGATTAACATTGGGGGTCTGATTACTGGTCTGACCTGAGGTGCAATGGAAATTTTTTTTTTATTATTATCCTCCTCTAAATCCTATGTGCGTATTATGGGCCTTATGGGTGAGCTGCGAGGGGGGAGGGGGCGCCAAAATGTAGCTTCGCTTGTGTTGGCAAAAATCCTTGCACCGGCCCTGTCAGGGGGGCTTCAAATGGGACATGGTGTCAAAAAACCAGTCCAGCAAAATTTGCCTTCCAAAAACCATATGGCATTCCTTTCCTTCTGCGCCCTGCCGTGTGCCCGTACAGCAGTTTACGACCACATATGGGGTGTTTCAGTAAACTACAGAATCAGAGCCATAAATATTGAGTTTTGTTTTGCTGTTAACCCTTGCTTTGTAACTGGAAAAAAAAATATTAAAATGGAAAATCTGCCCAAAAATTTTATCTCTATTTTCCATTAATTCTTGTGAAACACCTAAAGGGTTAACAAAGTTTGTAAAATCAGTTTTGAATACCTTTAGGTGTGTAGTTTCTAGAATGGGGTAATTTTTGGGTGGTTTCTATTATGTAAGCCTCACAAAGTGACTTCAGACCTGAACTGGTCCTTAAAAAGTGGGTTTTTGAAAATTTCTGAAAATTTCAAGATTAGCTTCTAAACTTCTAAGCCTTGTAATATCCCCAAAAAATAAAATGTCATTCCCAAAATGATCCAAACATGAAGTAGACATATGGGGAATGTAAAGTAATAACTATTTTTGTAGGTATTACTATGTATTATAGAAGTAGAGAAATTGAAACTTGGAAATTTGCTAATTTTTCCAGATTTTTGCTAAATTTAATAATAAAAATGATTTTCTTTTACTCCATTTTACCAGTGTCACAAAGTACAATATGTGACGAAAAAACACTCTCAGAATGACCTGGATAAGTAAAAGTGTTTTGAAGTTATCACCACATAAAGTGACACTAGTCAGATTTGCAAAAAATGGCCTGGTCCTTAAGGTGAAAATGAGCCCGGTCCTTAAGGAGTTAAGAGACTTTGACCACTAAGCCTATGTCCTCATTAATAGACTGAAACCACTAAGTCTGTACCCTCATTGTGAGACTGTAACCACTAAGCCTGTGTGCTCATTTAGAGACAGTAACCACTAAGCATATGTCCTCATTGAGAACTGTAACCACAAAGCCTGTGTACTCATTGAGAGACTGTAACCACTAAGCCTGTGTCATCATTGAGAGACTGTAACCACAAAGCCTGTGCCCTCATTAAGAGACTGTTACCACTAAGCCTGTACCCTCATTGTGAGACTGTAACCACTGAACCTGTGTTCTTATTGAGAGACTGTAACCACCAAGCCTGTGTCCTTATTGAGAGACTGTAACTTCTGAGCATGTGCTCTCATTGAGAGATTGCAACCACCAAGCCTGTGTCCTTATTAAGAGACTGTAACTACTGAATGTGTGCCCTCATTGAGAGACTGTAACCACTAAGCCTGTGATCTCATTGAGAAACTGTTCCCGCTAAGCCTGTACCCTCATTGATAAATTGTAACCACTAAGCATGTGCCTACATTGAGAGACTGTAACCACTAAGCATGTTCCATCATTGAGAGACTGTAACCAATAAGCCTGTGTCCTGACTCCTCATTGAGAGACTTAACCACTAAGCCTGTGTCCTCATTGAGAGAATGTAACCACTAAGCCTGTGCCCTTATTAAGAGACTGTAACTACTAAGCCAGTGCCATCATTGAGAAACTAACCACTAAGCCTGTGGCCTCATTGAGAGACCGTAACGACTAAGCATATGCCCTCAATAAGAGACTATAACCTCTAAGCCTGTGTCCTCATTGAGAGACATTAACTACTGAGACTGCTGGTATCCAGGCAAACAGGGAAGGGGTACCACCCATAACAAAAAACAAACTGTGTCACTCTATTGCTGGGTGGTGATCGGCCACAGCTTCTTTATTAAAGCGGCAAACCTTAATAAACCATAATATCGGAGCGGTATGCCAAACGCTGGACTCCCAGTGGGCAAGTTAAACTGTAATCATTAGAGCGGTCTGTCAACCATTAAGCCTGTGCCCTCATTAAGAGACTGTAACCAATAAGCCTTTGTCCTCATTGAGAGATTTTGACCACTAAGCCTGTTTCCTCTTTGAGAGACTGTAACTACTGAGCATGTGCCCTCATTGAGAGACTGTAACCACTAAGTCTGTGCCCTTATTGAGAGTCTGTAACCACTAATTCTGTCTGCTCATTGAGAGAATGTAACCTCTGAGCCTGTACCCTTATTGAGAGACTGTAACCACTAAACCTGTGTCCTCATTGAGAGACTGTGACCAATAAGCCTGTACCCTCATTGAGAGATTGTAACCACTAAACCTATGTCCTCATTGAAAGACTGTAACCACCAAGCCTGTTCCCTCATTGAGAGACTGTAACTACTGAGCATGTGCCCTCATTGAGAGACTGTAACAACTAACCCTGTGTCCTACTTGAGAGATTGTAACCACTAAACCTGCGTCCTCATAGAGAGACTGTAACCACCAAGCCTGTGCCCTCATTGGGAGACTGTAACCAATAAGTCTGTGCCCTCATTGAGAGACTGTAACCACTAAGCCTGTACCTACATTGAGAGACTGTAACTACTGAGCATATGCCGTCATTGAGAGACTGTAACCACTAAGCTTGTGTCCTCATAGAGAGACTGCAACCATCAAGCCTGTGCCCTCATTGGGAGACTGTAATCACTAAGCCTGTACCTTCATTGAGAGACTGTAACCACTAAGCCTGTGTCCTCACAGGGAGACTATAACCACTAAGCCTGTGTCCTCATTGAGAGAATGTAACCACTGAGCATGTGCCCTCATTGAGAGACTGTAACCACTAAGCCTGTACCTTCATTAAGAGACTGTAACCACTAAGCATGTGCCATCATTGAGAGACTGTAACCACTAAGCCTGTGCCCTCATTGAGAGACTGTAACCACTAAGCCTGTACCTTTATTGAGAGACTGTAACCACTAAGCATGTGCTATCATTGAGAGACTGTAACCACTAAGCCTGTGCCCTCATTGAGAGACTTTAACCACTAAGTCTGTGTCCTCATTAGGAGACTGTGACCACTAAGCCTGTGTCTTCATTGAGGAACTGTGACCACAAAGCCTGTGTCCTCATTGAGAGATTGTAACCACTGAGCATGTGCCCTCATTGAGAGACTGTAACCACCAAGCCTGTGCCCTCATTGAGAGACTGTAACCACTAAGCCTGTGTCCTCACAGAGAGACTATAACAACTAAGCCTGTGTCCTCATTGATTGACTGTAACCACTGAACATGTGCCCTCATTGAGAGACTGTAACCACTAAGCCTGTGTCCTCATTGAGAGATTGTAACCACTAAGCCTGTGTCCTCATTGAGAGACTCTGACCACTAAGCCTATGTCCTCATTGAGAGACTCTGACCACTAAGCCTGTTGTAACCACTAAGTCTGTGTCCTTATTGAGAGACTGTAACCAATAAGCTTGTGCCCTCATGTAGAGATTGTAACCACTAAGCGTGTGTCCTTATTGAGAGACTGTAACCAATAAGCCTGTTTCCTCATTGAGAGACTCTAACTACTAAGCCTGTGCCCTCAGCTAGAGACTGTAACCACTAAGCCTGTTGTCTGTTCAATGAGGCTCAGTGGTCAAATTTGTCGCCACGGAGGCCATACTTTGGGAACCACAGCGCCGGAGCCGGGACCCACTGAAAATGTGAGTTATTTTAAGTCTCCGCCCCTTCCTGACTGCTCTGCAGGAATTTTTGGGCTTGTGAGCAATCCCTTTAATTTAGGCCTCATGCACACAACCGTTGTTGTGTTCTGTGTCCGTTGTTCCGTTTTTTCCGTGATTTTCTGCGGACCCATTGACTTTTAATGGGTCCGTTGAAAACTCGGATAATGCACTGTTTGTCATCCGCATCCGTGATCCGTGTTTCCAGTCCGTCAAAAAAATATGACCTGTCCTATTTTTTTCCCGGACAACGGTTCGCGGACCCATTCAAGTCGATGGGTCCGTGAAAAAACACGGAGACACACAAGATTATCATCTGCGTCCGTTTTTTTCCTATCATTTGCAAGGCAAACTTAACTTAGATTTTTTTTCACTTTCCTTCATGTCTGGTGATCCTCCAAAGATCAAGGAAGACACACGGAAACAAAAACGAAAACGGATCACGGAACAACGTCAACAGCTGTGCATAGATACAGCATCTCAGCAGGAACTATCACATGGTAGGATTAGATACAGCATCTCAGCAGACAGTATCACACAGGAGAGGATTAGATACAGCATCTCAGCAGACAGTATCACACAGGAGAGGATTAGATACACAGCTCATCAGACAGTATCACACATGATAGGATTAGATACACAGCTCAGCAGACAGTATCACACATGATAGGATTAGATACACGGCTCAGCAGTTAGTATCACACATGATAGGATTAGATACACAGCTCAGCAGACAGTATCACACATGATAGGATTAGATACACAGCTCAGCAGACAGTATCACACATGATAGGATTAGATACACAGGTTGGATATGATTCTGGAACAGAGAAACCGTCACGTGCTGATTTGTTTCCACAATGATGGCCGCCCTCTTGTGCTGGAGACACTTTCCACCTGCAAAACCTGCACCAATCCATCCTGATTACTAAAACCCGCCCCCAAAATGACATGTGGTGCTGACAAGAGCCCTGGGCTCTCAGGAGGAGCAGGCTGCGTGTTCTCTCTGCACTGTTGGAGCAGGCTGCGTGTTCTCTCTGCACTGTTGGAGCAGGCTGCGTGTTCTCTCTGCACTGTTGGAGCAGGCTGCGTGTTCTCTCTGCACTGTTGGAGCAGGCTGCGTGTTCTCTCTGCACTGTTGGAGCAGGCTGCGTGTTCTCTCTGCACTGTTGGAGCAGGCTGCGTGTTCTCTCTGCACTGTTGGAGCAGGCTGCGTGTTCTCTCTGCACTGTTGGAGCAGGCTGCGTGTTCTCTCTGCACTGTTGGAGCAGGCTGTGTTGTATTTTTGCAGGCGTGAACTGCATTTTACTTTCCTGGTAGGTTTGCAGGAGGTGGACTCTGTAGTATTGTGTATTGTCAGCTCTGCATTTGGAGTGGACTGTGTTACCTCCTGTGAAGAGCAGACTACAGTTGGAGTGGACTGTGTTACCTCCTGTGAAGCAGACTACAGTTGGAGTGGACTGTGTTACCTCCTGTGGAGCAGACTACAGTTGGAGTGGACTGTATTACCTCCTGTGAAGCAGACTACAGTTGGAGTGGACTGTGTGTATTACCTCTTGTAGAGCGGATACAGTTGGAGTGGACTGTGTTACCTCCTGTATATCTATGGCGTTAGCCGTGTGGTCTGAGCGGGTCCTGGAGCTGCTGCTGAAAATGAACAATCTGCAGCATGCAGGTAAGGTGTCGTGTGTTTAAGCCCCGTGTACACTACATGTCACTCCCACTGCCTTCTTTGTAAGATTTTTCTTCTTCTGCAGGTTGTCTCCCATTCTGCGTCCAGGGACAGCGGGTCGGCTGGGTGACGCAGCCAGTGGCACAGGTTCTCCTGCAGAGTTCTGACATTTTCACATTATATAAAGAGGACTCCGGGGCCCGGCTGGAGCTGAGTGATCGGCTGCGCACCCCCCATCAGCGGACGCGGGCCGTGCAGGAGGTGATGGAGGCGCTCAGAGGTCGGGGAGCCTTCCCCTGTCTCCAGGAATGGAGTGACGAGGTGAGGACACAAAATCCCCCCCGCATCCCAGCAAACGGTCATGGCCTTGTGTCTGTACGTCTTACCGGTCACGTTCTCGTGTCTGTACGTCTTGCCGGTCATGGTCTCGTGTCTGTACGTCTTGCCGGTCATGGTCTCGTGTCTGTACGTCTTGCCGGTCATGGTCTCGTGCCTGTACGTCTTGCCGGTCATGGTATCGTGTCTGTACGTCTTGCCGGTCATGGTCTCGTGCCTGTACGTCTTGCCGGTCATGGTCTCGTGCCTGTACGTCTTGCCTGTCATGGTCTCGTGTCTGTACGTCTAGCCGGTCATGGTCTCGTGTCTGTACGTCTTGCCGGTCATGGTCTCGTGTCTGTACGTCTTGCCGGTCATGGTCTCGTGTCTGTACGTCTTGCCGGTCATGGTCTCGTGTCTGTACGTCTTGCCGGTCATGGTCTCGTTTCTGTACGTCTTGCCGGTCATGGTCTCGTGTCTGTACGTCTTGTGTAGTGCCCTGGAGCAGGGAGTACTTTGACATTTGAACATTTGTGGACATTTGTCTATATCCTATATGCAAAGTTAAAACTTCTTACTTTATTTCTCTTGAAAGGGTTAACATACTGTTTAATACTGTGTACTTGCATTTATATGTTGTGATATATATCCTGTTCATTATCAATGTATTTACATGGCTCTGTGGAAAGGTTTAATGAATACTGAGAGACCATTAGGCTACGTCTACACGACGACATTTGTCGCGTGACATTTTGTTGCACTAATGTCGCGCGACAATTTTTATAATGGCAGTCTTTGTAGTCGCACTGCAACATGCTGCGACTGCGATGCAACAGTCGCAGAAAATCCATTCGAGATGGATTTTTCTGCGACTGTTGCGTCGCAGTCGCAGCATGTTGCATGTTGCAGTGCGACACCATAGACTGCCATTATAAAAATTGTTGCGCGACATTAGTGCAACAAAATGTTGCGCTACAAATGTTGCAGTGTAGTTGTGCCCTATCTGTCGCGTGACAAATGTAGTCGTGTAGACGTAGCCTTAGGGCTTTCATTGAAAAGCTGGTAATTTTTCACAGCTGCCATAGGGTTTAAAGAAGACCATGTTTTGGAGGAAAAAAACTCAGACTTGTTTACCACCAAAAGCAGACAGCCTGACTGTCGAGCTTCGGTGTGGGAGGGAAACACCACGCCGAGGAAAGGGGGAAACAGGGAATCAGGCCTGAGAACTAGGGAAGGAAGATGGACACCTCCTAGTGAAAACCCTAACCAAAATCCTGACTACCAGTATGAACATACCCCAGAGGTAGGTGTGTTCATACACAGAAATACCTAAAGTCCTATCTAGTCCTATAGGACCCTGGTACTAATGGCAGGGATGAGACTGCCTGTTCCTTCAAAAGGAAGGACGAACAGGAGTCTCCTACAGGTCTAATAAAAACAATAGGAAACCGCAACACACAGAACCCAAACAAAATACAAAAAGGGAAAGGAAAGACTTAACTTCAAAGGGGCTATGGAAGCACCAGCAATCAACAACTGAAACTGAAGCTATAAACCGCACAGCATGGTGGAAGATGCAACAATATATAAGGAAGGTTAAATGACCACATAATCAACACCTGGAGGCAAAGGACGTGGCCATTACCAGGAACAACACAGACGCCTATTGATCCACAAGGAAAACCTGTCAGATCAAACCACGTGTTGCCAGTCTCACCGATCTCCTGCCACCTCCAGGGAGTTATTCTGATGCCTGATTGGAGTCGGGAAGGAATTTTTTTTTCCCCTAAAGTGGGGAAAATTGGCTTCTACCTCACAGTTTTTTTTTGCCTTCCTCTGGATCAACTTGCAGGATAACAGGCCGAACTGGATGGACAGAGGGCCTTTATTGGCCTTATAAACTGTTAGTATGTTACCTGTCACGGGAACGTCCGTGACACTGACCTTTTAAATGTCTGGTTTTAGCTATGTTTGTCACAGAGCGACAGTGACGCGATCTTCCTGCGCTGCGCCGCATGCGTCCTGCCTCTCTCCCTGAGCGGCGACGCACGTTGCGTCCCCATCTCCCAGGTAACAGGGGGCAAAGAGGACCCGACCGTGCTCCTGCTGTCTGTGCGGTCGGCGTCCTCCGTTCCCCTGGGGCAACAGTATCAGGCTGAGCACCGAGCTGGCCACTCGGTGCTCGGCTTCTGTGTCTGAGCAGGTCATGTGACGCTGGCCACGTCACATGACCTTAGCCTTTCACTATCTATACAGGCAGCCTGCTGGCCACAGGTTGCCTGCGATTTTGGTCCTGTGCCTAATTGCTACCACTCAGTGCTTCTGCTACTCTGGATTTTGACCCTTGGCTTTTGTTCCTGACCCGACCTCGCCTGCCTTTGTGTACTGACGTGACCTCCAGGTTTGACCCTCGGCTTGTACTCTGACCCGACCTCGTCTGCCTTTGTGTACTGACGTGACCTTCAGGTTTGACCCTCGGCTTGTACTCTGACCCGTCCTTGCTATTCCTTGTGTACTGACGTGACCTCCCAGGTTTGACCCTCGGCTAGTACTCTGACCCGTCCTTGCTATTCCTTGTGTACTGACGTGACCTCCAGGTTTGACCCTCGGCTAGTACTCTGACCCGTCCTTGCTGTTCCTTGTGTACTGACGTGACCTCCAGGTTTGACCCTCGGCTTGTACTCTGACCCGTCCTTGCTGTTCCTTGTTTACTGACGTGACCTCCAGGTTTGACCCTCGGCTTGTACTCTGACCCGACCTCGTCTGCCTTTGTGTACTGACGTGACCTCCCAGGTTTGACCCTCGGCTAGTACTCTGATCCGTCCTTGCTATTCCTTGTGTACTGACGTGACCTCCAGGTTTGACCCTCGGCTTGTGCTCTGACCCGACCTCGCCTGCCTTTGTGTACTGACGTGACCTCCAGGTTTGACCCTCGGCTTGTACTCTGACCCGTCCTTGCTGTTCCTTGTGTACTGACGTGACCTCCAGGTTTGACCCTCGGCTTGTACTCTGACCCGTCCTTGCTATTCCTTGTGTACTGACGTGACCTCCAGGTTTGACCCTCGGCTTGTACTCTGACCCGTCCTTGCTGTTCCTTGTGTACTGACGTGACCTCCAGGTTTGACCCTCGGCTTGTACTCTGACCCGTCCTTGCTGTTCCTTGTGTACTGATGTGACCTCCAGGTTTGACCCTCGGCTTGTACTCTGACCCGTCCTTGCTGTTCCTTGTGTACTGACGTGACATCCTGGTTTGATCCTCGGCGTGTTTGTTTACTGTCCTTGTTACCCCTGCTCGCCTACGTTAGTGTTGGTCTCTGGCATTTCAGTATTGCTCCTGACACTTTACGTGACTTCGGATCCATCTGCAGGGTTCCCTCCTACTGGCTATATTCTGTCTCTGTCCGCTCTGCCTCTCTGCACTTATAGAGGTTAGGGACCATCGCCCAGTTACGCCCTGTCGCCTAGGACGGGTAGTGTAAGTAGGCAGGGACAGAGGCGTGGGTGGCAGCTTGTGGGTGCACTTCCTCTTACCCTCTCCCTAGTGCATGACAATGTTATGTCTGGAAACTTGTTTTTGTCTGGAAAACCTGCTGTGCCATTGCCATTGAATATCATTGAAGCTCTAATGTACCATATTTTTGCCCTATAAGACGCACCTAGGTTTTAGCCTATACAAATGCTCACCTAGTGCGGGTGATGTATACCAGGATGGTGTCACCAACGGTATACATCACCCGCACTAGGTGAGCATTTGTATAGGCTAATCTTGGTGTCTGGCCAGTACTTGTGTGCAATATGTTTTGACATTATATATATTTCCTTGGGTGCCAGTATCCTTGCTTGATATCCATCACCCCTATACATTGTTTCACCAGATGTATTTAGACCATATGATTATTATTAACTATTATTCTTTTACTGGATATAACTATTTTAAGCATATGTTATATTTATTGCTGGGTATGTATTACCAGGATAGTGTCTTTTCTGCCCCCTCCCAGATCTACAGTTTACATATAAAGACTGTGGTGAGCGGGGCCCGGTGTAATAGAGTACAGTGACTGCATCGGGCCCCTCCGTGATTCTGACATCACTTGCCAACCTCCAGCCCCTCCTCCCTCCCCACTGATAAACCGCAGGTCGCGGTGTGCTTCATCGCGGCCGGCGGTTTATCACTGTCACCAGTGTAAAAATGGCAGCATTCGCCCCATAAGACGCACTGCCATTTCCCCCCTACTTTTGGGAGAAAAACAGTGCGTCTTATAGGGCGATAAATACGGTAAGTCTATACCAGAAGGGAGCTGAAACAATGTATCTGTTTGGGCTGAGCTTCTCCACTCCACCCCTCCCACTAGAAGGTTCTAGTTCAGCAAGAAACTGTATATAAGGAGAGCGGTCGGAGCCCCTTGTGTGCTGCAGTTAGGGACCAGTGCTTGGAGGGGAGACTCTGCCAGTCTACATGAGTGACCAGAAGACGCTGAGATGGGGACGCTGAGCCACAGACCATGGGTCACTAGCCCTGTGCCCAAGGAGCCACCCTTGTCCAGGATCCCAGCCTTCTGAGAGGGAGAGGGTCAGCTAGCTCAAGTCTTTTCTCAGCATCAAACTCTTCTTCTGCCAGGGAGGAGACTTTGCCAGACTACCAGAAGAAGACGGTGAGACAGGGATACACTGCCGCAGACCCTGAGTAGTGTCCCACTAGGTAGGCGTGGGCACTACACAAGGGTCAATTGGGTGACTTGTTACTCCTGCTCACAAGGGACAGTAATATTATATTTGTCTATGCATTTAATGTATTTTTCTATGTGTTTTTAAATGCAATGTTTCCCCTGTATTATGCATTGCAGGCCTATTAGGGTGTAGTTAGGCATCCTAGACACTAGAGGGAGATAGGGAGCCCCTAGTATAAATGTCCAGGCCCAGACAGGGAGGAATTAGGTCATAGTCAGGAGTCTGTGGAGACAGAAGTGAGAAGGCACCAGCCAGAGATATGCTGAGGGCCTCCTCCTGACATGCAGCTTGATAGTCCAGGCTGCTAGCTACGACCAGGAGGCTAGTGAAGAACTCTAGCCTGCCTGTAGATCAAGTGAGCCGCAGTTAGCTCAGAAGACACCCCAGTAGAAGAGATGAGCCTCCTGGGAGCAACCTGCAGCATCCCTCACAGTAAGAACAACACAGCAAGTTCAGATAAGTAACCTGATGGGTAGAAGTACTATAAAGTAAAGAGCAAGGGTCAATACTGGAGGAAGTATTTATATACCAAGGATTAAAGCCAGCAATTAGGCATCCGGGCCTTGGGATCCAGCCAGCTAGAATAGCTGAGGGGGATAGAGCAGCATAGTTCTGCGAAGCATTAACTGTTTGCCCTCCAAGTATCTTGCATGATTAATACCTACCATTATTGAAAGTAAACCTGCTTGTAGAGTATTGTTCAAGGGACTGCATTATCATTATCAACTGTAAACTGTCTGTACAAAGTTGGACTGTTTTTCCAAAGTAAAGCAACGTTTGATTTACCAACTGCGTACTCAATTAATCCTCCTACAAATCGGTGTGCCACCGTTACAGGCACTGGCGTCACGATCCTTAAAGGGACCTTACCTAAGGCACTCAAAACACCTACAACACCCAGGGCACCTCACATACCATCAGGTCTGGTCCCTATCTACGGAGTGTGCCCCAGAGGAACTAGTGTCTGCCTCACCTCTCACTGTTGCATGCCTGCCCAGGATTCTCCTCAGAAAAGTGAGCAACCCTCGATTGCCCATAGCCTGACCTTACTGTCGCTATACCCTGCAGGTCTGGCGTGTTGCATAAATTGGCGTCACGAACGGGATATGATCATTCCTGCGCTATTGCGGATACAAAAACTGTGTGCCGTTATTTGCCTTAAAGTGACCAAGCCCTAATTGCTTTATTAAAAATTGCTGGGCCAAAGAACTGTGCCAATTTGCGGTGTGAAACTGTGCTTTTTATAGACTGTTTTGCTGTTGTAAAGCCACCGCTTGCTGTTAGTGAATGGACAGCGTTTTGCTCAAGATGGCCGCTAAGCTTGCTTAGATTTAACTGCTGCGTCATCTTCATACTTTGTTTGGCGGGAAAAATTGGCGCCTTCTGCTGAAAGTGCGGGAAAGGCGGTATGCCCGCGCCACCGCCCTGTCTACAATTTAGCATGTCTGCTATAATGGACTCCGCCTCCCCTATGCTGGAGTACCCGGGGGGCGGCCTCCCGGAGCAGTGGGAGGTCGCAGGCGAGATATTGTGTGCTGCCCTGTCACTCTCCAAAGAAGGATCGAGCATGCTGGAAAGAAAAGACTACTCCGATTTAATTGCTTTGCCTGTCGGGAAAAATTTGGACGCAACGCCGGAACCTGCGGCGGCCGTGCCAGAGCGTCCGGATCCCTTACCTGCACCTGTGGCGAGTGCGAAGGATCCCTGCAGCGACGCAATGTCTGAAAGCTTGGAAGACCAGATCGTGCGGCTGGAGCTTCGACTTCGTGGCCTGCGCCAGTTTGTCACCTCCAGAGTGGTGCCTCCCTCACCTGAAAAGGACGTAACCAAGGACTCAGGCGCCTCTAAGCTAGAGGTAAGAGTGCCTGCCCCTGTCCGGCGGCCAACAATTGTAAATGCCGCTGCTGTTGCGGCACCGGTGAGACTTACCTACGCCAGGAGTTACCGCGTACAGTCTGCAACACCGGAACCCACAGAACCGCTTGCAACAGCGGTACCTAGGCCAATGCAGCCCACGATTATTATGCCTGGACCGATGCGGTCCCCAACTGTGATCACCCCTAGGCCTATGGGGCAAATACCAATTCAGGGTCCCTTCATGCTGCAGCTGCCCCCCAATACCGTGTTGTGGGCACATCTGCCTGTTCATGCTAACTACAGGCCCCATCTGCAAGCGGAGCCAGGGAGCACCACTGTGATGCCCAGTGGATTTGATACGCCCCTGTGAATTGGCCTGCTAGGCCATTGATTTGTTTTCTTTTGCCAAAGGGACCTTATTGACGAGGATTTAACCCTTCCAGGACAGGAGTCCTTTGTTTTGGTCCTTTGTTGCTGCTGCCAGTTACCCACGGCTCAGTGGTAGTGTCGCCCACTGAAATAAAAATTGCATCAAGGCCATATTGTTCCACAGGACCTCCTGCCTGCTTCTTCATAATTGTACCCAATTGTGCCTATTTGTATGTTGCACCTTTAACCCCCTTTTCAGGTTGATTAAGGGTATTGGAGCACTTATTTTTATATATGCCATTGGAATAATGTGGACTATTTTTATGTGCTGTCATTTTATTGTGCAACCTAAGTCCAAGGAAATGCGCCCAGGGATAGACTCAAATGCACATGAGCCTCTGAGATTTTGCTACTTTAAAGAAATGTGCCCAGAGATGGACTCCACTGTATGCGAGCCTCTGTGATCCTATACCTTCGCCACTGCTGTCTTTGAAACACTTGCTGTGAATAAGAAAGGAACCTGGGTACGGACTCATGTTTGTTCTTTGAGCCTCCAAGAACTTTTAATTGTTTTGCATTTTTCTACTGTTCTATTATGGACAATTTGCACTTAAAATATTATATGGACTATCCTGGTATTATTGATACGCTGCACAAGGTCAGCGCCCCTGTTCCCTTACATTATCCTGAGAGAAGAGAACGACGCCCCTTTTCACCGTACTTGCTCCTAAGCCAGTGGAACTGCCTGATGTATACATATAATGTATTTTGCAAATGTAGATGTATTTTCCTGCTATGCATTATTTTTGTCTTTCAGGTGCAGTATCCAGCTGGGCAGGGCCCCTTCATGTTGCGCCGAGGACGGGCAACGTCATAGCGTGGGGGTATGTAGTGTCCCACTAGGTAGGCGTGGGCACTACACAAGGGACAATTGGGTGACGTGTTACTCCTGCTCACAAGGGACAGTAGTATTATATTTGTCTATGCATTTAATGTATTTTTCTGTGTGTTTTTACATGCAATGTTTCCCCTGTATTATGCATTGCAGGCCTATTAGGGTGTAGTTAGGAATCCTAGACACTAGAGGGAGATAGGGAGCCCCTAGTATAAATGTCCAGGCCCAGACAGGGAGGAGTTAGGGCATAGTCAGGAGTCTGTGGAGACAGAAGTGAGAAGGCACCAGCCCGAGATATGCTGAGGGCCTCCTCCTGACATGCAGCTTGATAGTCCAGGCTGCTAGCTACGACCAGGAGGCTAGTGAAGAACTCTAGCCTGCCTGTAGATCAAGTGAGCCGCAGTTAGCTCAGAAGACACCCCAGTAGAAGAGATGTACCTCCTGGGAGCAACCTGCAGCATCCCTCACAGTAAGAACAACACAGCAAGTTCAGATAAGTAACCTGATGGGCAGAAGTACTATAAAGTAAAGAGCAAGGGTCAATACTGGAGGAAGGATTTATATACCAAGGATTAAAGCCAGCAATTAGGCATCCGGGCCTTGGGATCCAGCCAGCTAGAATAGCTGAGGGGGATAGAGCAGCATAGTTCTGCGAAGCATTAACTGTTTGCCCTCCAAGTATCTTGCATGATTAATACCTGCCATTATTGAAAGTAAACCTGCTTGTGGAGTATTGTTCAAGGGACTGCATCATCATTATCAACTGTAAACTGTCTGTACAAAGTTGGACTGTTTTTCCAAAGTAAAGCAACGTTTGATTTACCAACTGCGTACTCAATTAATCCTCCTACAAATCGGTGTGCCACCGTTACAGGCACTGGCGTCACGATCCTTAAAGGGACCTTACCTAAGGCACTCAAAACACCTACAACATCCAGGGCACCTCACATACCATCAGGCCTGGTCCCTATCTACGGAGTGTGCCCCAGATGAACTAGTGTCTGCCTCTCCTTCACTGTTGCATGCCTGCCCAGGGTTCTCCTCAGAAAAGTGAGTAACCCTCGATTGCCCATACCGTGACCTCACTGTTGCTACACCCTGCATGTCTGGCGTGCTGCACCTGGATCACAAGTCCTGGACCAAGGTACCAACCTTCTGAGAGAGATAGAGGGACCTCTAGCTCAGGCCTTTCCTCGGCATCAAACCCTTCTTCTGCCAGGGAGGAGACTGGAGAAGCCAGCCCTATGCCTCGTCTGTATTGCTTTGCACCTGAATTCCTACTGCAGACCCCGACTCTGGATTTATTTCCCACTGGGGTGCACCACGCCTTACCATCCCTTCCAGAGAGCAGCAACACGTGGTGACACCTCTGCAGTGTCCGAGGGGACCCAGCGTAGTGTTGGGGCCACCCCAAACCCGGCCACTGCACTTGCTGGTCATGGTCTCCTGTCTGTACGTCTTGCCGGTCATGGTCTCCTGTCTGTACATCTTGCCGGTCATGGCCTTGTGTCTGTACGTCTTACAGGTAATGGTCCTCACATCTGCACTCCGTCTGCCTTCCATGCATTGTAGTTTATTGCTCCCTGTTATCAGCCATAATCGCCTCAGACAGACTGTAGTGTTTGGTAAGAGTGACAGGAAATGCAAAAACCTCCCTGCTCCCCATGATGACTACTGATCTCCAGTGCTGCACATCATCTACACCTGACTGATACCAGCCACTCCTCTTATAACGCTGCTGTACTGTAATAAGATGGGACTGATATCAGCCACTCCTCTTATAACGCTGCTGTACTGTAATAAGATGGGACTGATATCAGCCGCTCCTCTTATAACGCTGCTGTACTGTAATAAGATAGGACTGATATCAGCCGCTCCTCTTATACCTCTGCTGTACTGTAATAAGATGGGACTGATATCAGCCGCTCCTCTTATAACTCTGCTGTACTGTAATAAGATGGGACTGATATCAGCCGCTCCTCTTATAACGCTGCTATACTGTAATAAGATGGGACTGATATCAGCCGCTCCTCTTATAACTCTGCTGTATGGTAATAAGATGTGACTGATATCAGCCGCTCCTCTTATAACGCTGCTGTACTGTAATAAGATGGGACTGATATCAGCCGCTCCTCTTATAACTCTGCTGTACTGTAATAAGATGGGACTGATATCAGCCGCTCCTCTTATAACGCTGCTGTACTGTAATAAGATGGGACTGATATCAGCCGCTCCTCTTATACCTCTGCTGTACTGTAATAAGATGTGACTGATACCAGCAGCTCCTCTTATAACTCTGCTGTACTGTAATAAGATGGGACTGATATCAGCGCTCCTCTTATAACGCTGCTGTACTGTAATAAGATGGGACTGATATCAGCCGCTCCTCTTATAACTGCTGTACTGTAATAAGATGGGACTGATATCAGCCACTCCTCTTATAACTCTGCTGTACTGTAATAAGATGGGATGGATATCAGCCGCTCCTCTTATAACTCTGCTGTACTGTAATAAGATGGGACGGATATCAGCCGCTCCTCTTATAACGCTGCTGTACTGTAATAAGATGGGACGGATATCAGCCGCTCCTCTTATAACACTCCTGTACTGTAATAAGATGGGACTGATATCAGCCGCTCCCCTTATAACGCTGCTGTACTGTAATAAGATGTGACTGATACCAGCAGCTCCTCTTATAACTCTGCTGTACTGTAATAAGATGGGACGGATATCAGCCTCCCCCCTTATAACGCTGCTGTACTGTAATAAGATGGGACTGATATCAGCCGCTCCTCTTATACCTCTGCTGTACTGTAATAAGATGGGACTGATATCAGCCGCTCCTCCTATAACGCTGCTGTACTGTAATAAGATGGGACTGATATCAGCCGCTCCTCTTATAACTCCGCTGTACTGTAATAAGATGGGACTGATATCAGCCGCTCCTCTTATAACGCTGCTGTACTGTAATAAGATGGGACTGATATCAGCCGCTCCTCTTATAACGCTGCTGTACTGTAATAAGATGGGACTGATATCAGCCGCTCCTCTTATAACGCTGCTGTACTGTAATAAGATGGGACTGATATCAGCCGCTCCTCTTATAACGCTGCTTCACTGTAATAAGATGGGACTGATATCAGCCGCTCCTCTTATAACACTGCTTCACTGTAATAAGATGGGACTGATATCAGCCGCTCCTCTTATAACGCTGCTGTACTGTAATAAGATGGGACTGATATCAGCCGCTCCTCCTATAACTCTGCTGTACTGTAATAAGATGGGACTGATATCAGCCGCTCCTCTTATAACGCTGCTGTACTGTAATAAGATGGGACTGATATCAGCCGCTCCTCCTATAACGCTGCTGTACTGTAATAAGATGGGACTGATATCAGCCGCTCCTCCTATAACGCTGCTGTACTGTAATAAGATGGGACTGATATCAGCCGCTCCTCTTATAACACTGCTTCACTGTAATAAGATGGGACTGATATCAGCGCTCCTCTTATAACGCTGCTGTACTGTAATAAGATGGGACTGATATCAGCCGCTCCTCTTATAACACTGCTTCACTGTAATAAGATGGGACTGATATCAGCCGCTCCTCCTATAACTCTGCTGTACTGTAATAAGATGGGACTGATATCAGCCGCTCCTCTTATAACGCTGCTGTACTGTAATAAGATGGGACTGATACCAGCCGCTCCTCTTATAACGCTGCTGTACTGTAATAAGATGGGACTGATATCAGCCGCTCCTCCTATAACGCTGCTGTACTGTAATAAGATGGGACTGATATCAGCCGCTCCTCTTATAACACTGCTTCACTGTAATAAGATGGGACTGATATCAGCGCTCCTCTTATAACGCTGCTGTACTGTAATAAGATGGGACTGATATCAGCCGCTCCTCTTATAACTCTGCTGTACTGTAATAAGATGGGACTGATATCAGCGCTCCTCTTATAACCCTGCTGTACTGTAATAAGATGGGACTGATATCAGCCGCTCCTCTTATAACTCTGCTGTACTGTAATAAGATGGGACGGATATCAGCCGCTCCTCTTATAACTCTGCTGTACTGTAATAAGATGGGACGGATATCAGCCGCTCCTCTTATAACGCTGCTGTACTGTAATAAGATGGGACTGATATCAGCCGCTCCTCTTATAACTCTGCTGTACTGTAATAAGATGGGACTGATATCAGCGCTCCTCTTATAACGCTGCTGTACTGTAATAAGATGGGACTGATATCAGCCGCTCCTCTTATAACTCTGCTGTACTGTAATAAGATGGGACTGATATCAGCCGCTCCTCTTATAACGCTGCTGTACTGTAATAAGATGGGACTGATATCAGCCGCTCCTCTTATAACTTTGCTGTACTGTAATAAGATGGGACTGATATCAGCCACTCCTCTTATAACGCTGCTGTACTGTAATAAGATGGGACTGATATCAGCCGCTCCTCTTATAACTCTGCTGTACTGTAATAAGATGGGACTGATATCAGCCGCTCCTCTTATAACGCTGCTGTACTGTAATAAGATGGGACTGATATCAGCCGCTCCTCTTATAACTCTGCTGTACTGTAATAAGATGGGACTGATATCAGCCGCTCCTCTTATAACTCTGCTGTACTGTAATAAGATGGGACTGATACCAGCCGCTCCTCTTATAACTGCTGTACTGTAATAAGATGGGACTGATATCAGCCGCTCCTCTTATAACTCTGCTGTACTGTAATAAGATGGGACTGATATCAGCCGCTCCTCTTATAACGCTGCTGTACTGTAATAAGATGTGACTGATATCAGCCGCTCCTCTTATACCTCTGCTGTACTGTAATAAGATGGGACTGATATCAGCCGCTCCTCTTATAACTCTGCTGTACTGTAATAAGATGGGACGGATATCAGCCTCCCCCCTTATAACGCTGCTGTACTGTAATAAGATGGGACTGATATCAGCGCTCCTCTTATAATGCTGCTGTACTGTAATAAGATGGGACTGATATCAGCGCTCCTCTTATAACGCTGCTGTTCTATTATATGATGGTGACTTTATGGTTATTGGCCTTTTAGGTCAGCAACTCCTGCTGCATGTAATTGACGTGTAGTGTGTGACTCCTGTGTAATCAGTTTTTCTTCATGCCGTTGTTGCACTGTGTTGTATGACGCGTGTGTGGTCACATGTTCACTGTATAATTGGCGTGACGTGATTCTCTTTCCTCTCTCATCAGCAGCTGTACGATGTGAAGACTTTCTTCTCAGATCCTCCTCTTCTCAGCGTAGAGCGAGCAGCCACACGTGAGTCATAAGATCACTGTAACACATGGTGGTGCCCTGGGCCCAGGAGCTTGCACTCTATTTGCACAGCAACTTGTGCACATGACCGGTCTATAATTTTTATATTTTTTATTTTTTTTTAATCCCTCCCGCCAGCTCTCCTTGGAGTCTCCCGCCGCACTGTCAATGTGAATGGCTTTCTACGCAGAGGCTCCAAAATCTTTATGTGGATCGCACGACGTTCATTAACAAAACCCAACTACCCCGGAATGCTGGACCATCTGGTGAGGGGTTCTAGGAGAGCCGAAGCATCTAGTCAGGGATTCTGGGAGAGCCAGGCCATCTTGTCAGGTGTTCAGAGAGAGCCGGGCTGCCTGGTCAGACATTCTGGGAGAGCCGGGCCGCCTGGTCAAGGGTTCAGGGAGAGCCGGGCCGCCTGGTCAGAGGTTCTGGGAGAACTGGGCTACCTGGTTAAGGGTTCAGGGAGAGCCGGGCTGCTTGGTCAGAGGTTCTGTGAGAAAAGGGCCGTCTTGTGAGGGGTTCTGGGAGAGCTGCCTGAGCAGTGAGGGGTTTTTGGAGAGCTGGACCGTCTGGTCAGGAGCTCTTGGATAGCTGGACCGTCTGGTCAGGAGCCCTTGGATAGCTGGACCGTCTGGTCAGGAGCCCTTGGATAGCTGGACCGTCTGGTCAGGAGCTCTTGGATAGCTGGACCGTCTGGTCAGGAGCTCTTGGATAGCTGGACCGTCTGGTCAGGAGCTCTTGGATAGCTGGACCGTCTGGTCAGGAGCTCTTGGATAGCTGGACCGTCTGGTCAGGAGCTCTTGGATAGCTGGACCGTCTGGTCAGGAGCTCTTGGATAGCTGGACCGTCTGGTCAGGAGCTCTTGGATAGCTGGACCGTCTGGTCAGGAGCTCTTGGATAGCTGGACCGTCTGGTCAGGAGCTCTTGGATAGCTGGACCGTCTGGTCAGGAGCTCTTGGATAGCTGGACCGTCTGGTCAGGAGCTCTTGGATAGCTGGACCGTCTGGTCAGGAGCTCTTGGATAGCTGGACCGTCTGGTCAGGAGCTCTTGGATAGCTGGACCGTCTGGTCAGGAGCTCTTGGATAGCTGGACCGTCTGGTCAGGAGCTCTTGGATAGCTGGACCGTCTGGTCAGGAGCTCTTGGATAGCAGGACCGTCTGGTCAGGAGCTGATACACTGCTAAGTAGTGTGTCTTCAACAGGCGGCCGGAGGAATCTCTGCAGGGTCCGGCGTGTGGGAGACCGTCCTAAAGGAGTGTGAAGAAGAGGCGTGTATCCCAGAATCCCTTGCATCAAAAGCCAGACCAGCCGGGACTGTAAGGTGAGCTCCAGTAGACGTCTTCAGTGTTATGCACCTCAGAAATGATTGCCGCCATGTGCCCCATGCTGATGTCTCTGGTGTGGGGCAGTACACAAGATACTTTCTCTTCTATTAGCATTTTCTTTTATTTAATATAACATTCTCTATGTGGAGGTGATGTTCGCACCCATGGTGGTGCCCTTTTACTGTGGTTCCATCCTCCATGGAGGTACCCTTGTGCTGTGGCTCCATCGTCCATGGCAGTACCCTTGTGTTGTGGCTCCATTGTCTATGGCATAGCCCACAACCTATCTGCTGCTTCTTCCAAAGTCCTTGGTTCCATGGTGATATCTGTTGTGCCCTTCCCCATCATAGCAACTGAGCACACATGTATCACACGCATGGTGCCAGTAATGTAATAGATGATATCTTCCAGGGCCATCGTACATCAGAGGTCATCATGTCTTGCCCAGTCCTTGGTAACGACTGTCCTTTTGCCCTTACAGCTATGCTTATGAGAAGGACGATGCCCTGTACCTGGAGTGTGAGTTCGTCTTTGACTTGGAGGTTCCTGAGTCCTTTCAGCCTCATCCAGGCGATGGAGAGGTGCAGGAGTTCTATCTATGGCCCCTGGACAAGGTCAGTAACACTGTGGCCCCTCAGTGTCAGTAGAGTGTGATTTTCTCTATGTGACAGGTCATTGTGTCGCCCTGCAGGTGAGAGATGCTATCGTCACCCAGGAGTTTGAACCCAACTGTGCTCTAGCCGTACTAGATTTCCTCATCCGGAACGGGCACATTCAGCCGGACGAATGTAATCAATGAGAGTATTAATCGTGTGTGAGCTGAATGGAGGCGCTGCAGCAGTGTACACCCCATGGCAGTGTCTGGCTGGTTAATTAGGGTTAAACAGCTATTGTTTTTTATGGCCATAGTGTTAATTTAGTCAATTTATAAGCAGTGGATTGTACCTGGAGGTGGGAGATGGAAGTGGAGGAGTGGGTCATACCCGGGGCAGAGGAGATGGTGGAGGAGTGGGTTGTATCCAGGGGCGAGGGAGAGAGTGGAGGAGTGAGCCGTACCTGGGGAGGGGGGGAGATGGTGGACGAGTGAGCCATAACTGGGGGCGGGGGAGATGGTAGAGGAGTGGGTTGTACTTGAGGGCGGAAGATATGGTGGACAAGTGGTCCGTACGTGGGGGCGGCGAGATGATAGAGCAGTGAGTCATACCTATGGGTGGGGAAGATGGTGAAGGAGTGGGCCGTATCTGGGAAGATGGCTGACGAGTGAGCTGTACGTGGAGGTGGGGAGATAGTGGGCGAGTGGGTCATACATAGGGGCGGGGAAGATGGTAGAGCAGTGAGCCATACCTGGTGGCGGGAGAGCAGGTAGAGGAGTCGTAGTTGGAGTTTGGGGGTGGAGATCATCAGTAATATTTTCCTTTCTTCCTTCAGAAAAGTATTACACCAAGTTTGTGGAGAATCTGCACAGACCGCTGTGATGTCACATGAGAGAATCACAATCCAATTCTGTGATGTCACATGACTGATTCACAATCCAATTACCTGATGTCACATGACTGATCCACAATCCAATTACCTGATGTCACGTGACTGATCCACAATCCAATTACCTGATGTCACGTGACTGATCCACAATCCAATTAACAAAACAATTAACATAAACAATTTTTTGAGTTTTTGCAAAAAATTTTTTAAAGATAACAAACAGTTAATAAAATAATTGTGTGAAATATAAATTGCATGCTTTTCATTACTTACAATAAAATGTATCATTTCATTTCAGAAGTTTTCTGTGGTGGTTATTACCATAGAATGAACAAAAATAGTAATAGAAGATATGAAATAGGAATGTGTCTTTTTGATGGAGTGAATACAAGGTCAGTTATGATCATATATTTAGGTATGTATCAATTTATTTTCATATAGTAGTATATTAATATTGATGAACCCTTTCAGGACCATGACATATTTCACCTTAAGGACCAGGCCGTTTTTTATTTTATTTGACATGTGTCACTTTATGTGGTAATAACTTTGGAAAGCTTTTACTTATCCAAGCCATTCTGAGATTGTACTTCATGATAGTGGTAAATTTCAGTCAATATTTTTTAATTATTATTTATAAAAAAATTCTAAACTTACCAAAAAATTTGAAAAGTTCAAAAGTTATTACTTTACATTTTCCATATGTCTGCTTTATGTTTGGATCATTTTGGGAATGACATTTTATTTTTTAGGACGTTAGAAGGCTTAGAAGTTTAGAAGCAAATCTTAAATTTTTTTTTAGAAAATTTCCAAAACCCACTTTTTTAATGATCAGTTTAGTTATGAAGTCACTGTTGGGCTTACATAATAGAAATCACCCATAAATGGCCCCATTTTAGAAACTACACCCCTCAAAGTATTCAAAACTGATTTACAAACTCAAGAATTTATGGAAAATGTAGAATACTTTTCAGAATTTCACTTTTTTGGCAGATTTTCAATTTTTTCCAGTAACAAAGCAAGGGTTAACACCCAAACAAAATTCTATATTTATTACCCTGATTCTGAAGTTTACAGAAACACCCCATATGTGGTCATAAACTGCTGTACGGGCACACGGCAGGGCGCAGAAGGAAAGGCCCTTTGATCGCATCGCAGCGCAGTGCGGCAGGTGACAAGTATCTTCAGAGGCCACAAGTGCCAGACCTGTTTTTTTCCTTATATTCACCCCATAAGACGCACTAACTTTTCCCCCCCATAATAATATGGTAATTTTTTTTTCGGTGTTCCCTTGAGGGGTTAGTTTATGTGATATTTTAATGGACCTGGTTGTTATGGATGCGGTGATACCTAATATGTCTGCTTTTTTTAACACAATAAAATCATTTTTTAAACAAAAAAAAACATGTTTTAGTGTCTCCATATTTTGAGAGCCATAGTTTTGTTTTTTTTGCCCATTTGTTTCATATAGGGGCTCATTTTTTGCGGAATGAGGTGACAGTTTGATTGGTACTATTTTGGGGGGCATACGCCTTTTATGATTAGTTGGTGTTGCACTTTTTGTGATGTAAGGTGACAAAAAATGGTTGTTTTAGCAGTTTTTTTTTTTCTACGGGTTCAGGTGAGGGGATGGATCATGGGATATCTGTCCTGATTCCAGTCCCAGGAGGAAAAGAAGGAAAAGGGTGTCACTCCCCATTATTTCTGGTGGAAAAAGCCGGATGGCTTCTACAGAACAATCATAAACTTAAAAAAGCTAAATTTGTATCTCTATGTAAAAAAAAATTCAAGATGGAGTCAATAAAGTCGGTAGGTAATCCGCTTTTTCCTTTTTTGCTTCATTGCGGTATAAGGGTACTTTAACACTAGCGGCAGGACGGATCTGACAGGCTGTTCACCCTGTCGGATCCGTCCTGCCACTATTTTGCCGCTCCGTCCGCATTGACAATAATGGGGACGGGGGCGGACGAAAGGTCGCCGGACTAAAAAGTCGGACCTGCAGTACTTTTAGTCCGGCGGCCTTTCACTGTGCACTGCCGTGCTGCGCCGGAGCTCTGCCCCCGTCCCAATTATAGTCAATGCGGCGGCACGGCGAAATAGCGGCAGGACGGATCCGACAGGGTGAACAGCCTGTCGGATCCGTCCTGCCGCTAGTCTGAAAATAGGCTTAGACCTGAAGGACGCCTATTATCATAGCCCGATTTGTCAGGAGCACCAAAAGTGTTTGAGGGTGGCAGTACAGGTGATAACCTTTATTAGGATCAACATTGATAAAACAACCCAAAAATAACAGCCCTCTATTCTATCCTGCATGCGCGTAGCACCGCAACTCTGGCGTCCTCATGTTGTACTTCCGCTGTTACAACATGGATTCATCCCTGGCGGCAAGCAAGTAATCGGTAATGAGTATCATCTTCTACTTAATGGCGTTACATATATAGCGGTCTCTCATGCACATTGCTTACAGTGTGGACATATAGAATTATTACACAGCATATGTACTACTTGTTTGATCGCTCAGTGTTGTGCAGCAATATATCTGCACGGGTAACTGCCTTATATTATAGCATGCGTCTATTTACTTACGGTGTGTATGCCAATACTGTGTTGTAGCCTCGGGATTGTGTATTGTGGGGTAACACCCCATGATACTTGTGTTTGTGTATCATCCTATGACATTCGGCACTTGCTTTCTGTCTCTATCAGATGACTACCTGACTTGGCTTTGATTCCTTCATTGGAGGAAGTAGGAGAGACAAGTGACAAACCTGATAATCAGAGTTAATCAGCTCGGAGAGTTCATTAGATCTTATACAGTCACATCTTCGAACATCTTCGAGGACAAAGTATATATATTTCCTATACGGTAGGGAGCAGAGTTGTAGTCGGCTTCATTCCTGTAACTTTTACTGATCACGAATATATAATCAGGTTTTTGATCTAACCTGCATCAGTTTGACCTTTATATGTAATCAGCAATTAATTAGCTTACACAAAGAATGTGATCTAGAAATGTATCAGCTCGTATTTTATGTTTCAAAGATTTATTTAATGGAAAAGAGCATCATGAATGCAGTACAATGTATGGAAAAGCTTACAGATTTTGTACGGTACAAGTAAAGTCATAGAATCATGACAGCAATAACAATGGAGGATCAGATAGTGATAATAAAAATGACAGTGCAGTAGGGCAATAAAGCAGTAAAAAAGCTTAGTGACCTTTTACCCCCTCAGCCCCCCTAGCTTAAACCCCCTTAATGACCAGGCCACTTTTTACACTTCTGACCTACACTACTTTCACCGTTTATTGCTCGGTCATGCAACTTACCACCCAAATGAATTTTACCTCCTTTTCTTCTCACTAATAGAGCTTTCATTTGGTGGTATTTCATTGCTGCTGACATTTTTACTTTTTTTGTTATTAATCTAAATTTAACGATTTTTTTGCAAAAAAATGACATTTTTCACTTTCAGTTGTAAAATTTTGCAAAAAAAACGACATCCATATATACATTTTTCTCTAAATTTATAGTTCTACATGTCTTTGATAAAAAAAAATGTTTGGGTAAAAAAAAAACGGTTTTGTAAAAGTTATAGCGTTTACAAACTATGGTACAAAAATGTGAATTTCCGCTTTTTGAAGCAGCTCTGACTTTCTGAGCACCTGTCATGTTTCCTGAGGTTCTACAATGGCCAGACAGTACAAACACCCCACAAATGACCCCATTTTGGAAAGTAGACACCCTAAGGTATTCGCTGATGGGCATAGTGAGTTCATAGAACTTTTTATTTTTTGTCACAAGTTAGCGGAAAATGATGATTTTTTTTTTTTTCTTACAAAGTCTCATATTCCACTATCTTGGGACAAAAAATAAAAACTTCCATGAACTCACTATACCCATCACGAAATACCTTGGGGTGTCTTCTTTCCAAAATGGGGTCACTTGTGGGGTAGTTATACTGCCCTGACATTTTAGGGGCCCAAATGCGTGCGAAGTAGTTTGAAATGAAAATCTGTAAAAAATGGCCGGTGAAATCCGAAAGGTGCTTTTTGGAATGTGGGCCCCTTTGCCCACCTAGGCTGCAAAAAAGTGTCACACATGTGGTATTGCCGTACTCAGGAGAAGTTGGGGAATGTGTTTTGGGGTGTCATTTTACATATACCCATGCTGGGTGAGATAAATATCTTGGTCAAATGCCAACTTTGCATAAAAAAATGGGAAAAGTTGTCACATTCCAAAGAGCACCTTTCGGATTTCACCGGCCATTTTTTACAGATTTTGATTTCAAACTACTTACCACACATTAGGGCCCCTAGAATGCCAGGGCAGTATAACTACCCCACAAGTGACCCCATTTTGGAAAGAAGACATCCCAAGGTATTTCATGATGGGCATAGTGAGTTCATGGAAGTTTTTATTTTTTGTCACAAGTTAGTGGAATATGAGACTTTGTAAGAAAAAAAATAATAATAATAAATCATCATTTTCCGCTAACTTGTGACAAAAAAAAAAAAATCTAGGAACTCGCCATGCCCCTCACGGAATACCTTGGGGTGTCTTCTTTCCAAAATGGGGTCACTTGTGGGGTAGTTATACTGCCCTGGCATTTTAGGGGCCCTAATGTGTGGTAAGTAGTTTGAAATCAAAATGTGTAAAAAATCACCTGTGAAATCCTAAAGGTGCTCTTTGGAATGTGGGCCCCTTTGCGCATCTAGGCTGCAAAAAAGTGTCACACATGTGGTATCGCCGTACTCAGGAGAAGTTGGGGAATGTGTTTTGGGGTGTCATTTTACATATACCCATGCTGGGTGAGAGAAATATCTTGGCAAAAGACAACTTTTCCCATTTTTTTATACAAAGTTGGTATTTGACCAAGATATTTATCTCACCCAGCATGGGTATATGTAAAATGACACCCCAAAACACATTCCCCAACTTCTCCTGAGTACGGCGATACCACATGTGTGACACTTTTTTGCAGCCTAGATGCGCAAAGGTGCCCAAATTCCTTTTAGGAGGGCATTTTTAGACATTTGGATCCTAAAAAGCCAGGGCAGTATAAATACCCCACATGTGACCCCATTTTGGAAAGAAAACACCCCAAGGTATTCAATGAGGGGCATGGCGAGTTCATTGAAAAAAAAAATTTGGGCACAAGTTAGCGGAAATTGATTATTATTTTTTTTCTCACAAAGTCTCCCTTTCCGCTAACTTAAGACAAAAATTTCAATCTTTCATGGACTCAATATGCCCCTCAGCGAATACCTTGGGGTGTCTTCTTTCCAAAATGGTGTTATTTGTGGGGTGTTTGTACTGCCCTGGCATTTGAGGGTCTCCGCAATCATTACATGTATGGCCAGCATTAGGAGTTTCTGCTATTCTCCTTATATTGAGCATACGGGTAATGAGATTTTTTTTCCTTTCAGCCTCTGGGCTGAAAGAAAAAATGAACGGCACAGATTTCTTCATTCACATCGATCAATGTGGATGAAAAAATCTCTGCCCAAAAAAAAAAGGAGTGGAAAGGCGTCTGTCAGGACATAGGAGCTCCGCCCAACATCCATACCCACTTAGCCCGTATGCCCTGGCAAACCCGATTTCTCCATTCACATCAATCGATGTGGATAAATAAATCATTGCCGGGATTTTTTTAAATTTTTTATATATACAAAGTGTTTGCCAAAGTATATGAACACCGCCGCCTCCTCAGCTCATATGCCTCGGCAAACGTATCTTTTACTGCAGAGGAGAAATCTCGTCTTGCAGCGCCGCATACACCGACTTTTGTGTAATCTGACAGCAGCGCAATGCTTCTGTCAGAATGCACATCAGTGCTGCAGCTAGTCGATCGGTTGGTCCACCTGGAAGGTAAAAAAAAAAAGAAGAAAAAAACAGGCCGCAACGCAATAAGTTTTATTAACTTTATAATAACTTTTGAACGGAACATATAAACTTTATTAAACTTTTTGAACTGAACGTTAACTTTTTTGCTTACTGGTGTTTTTTTTTTTTTTTTTACCTTTATAGGAAAAACCTCTCCTTCCCCATGGGACAATGTGCAAAGCGCAAATCGCCCAGAGATGTGGCGAAGTACATTATGCACTTTATCCCAGGTGAAAGGAGAGGTTTGCAGCAGCTGTGAGTGAAAGGGCCCTAAGACCCCTGTGTACCTGTCCTGTGAGATGCATTCCCTATGCTAAGTGTACCTGTGTGTGGTACTTCCGGAAACACTCCCCTAAGCATAGGGCAGGGTGGTCAGGGCAGTCAGGACAGAAATAGCGGGTGTCACGCCTTATTCCACTCCTGCTACAGACACAACATCTTTTTCGGAGTGACGGTTGGGTTGAGGTACCAGCAACGACATTGAGGAAATGTTGCTCGTGTAGACGGCTCACTACACTGGTGGTTGGGGCCACGGAACCTTCTGGATACAGGAGGTTCTCGATGATCTCTTCCTGAAATTTTAGGAAGAGAGGCTCCTCCTGCCTTGGTTCAGGGGGGCCAGAGGAATCCACAGGCTCTGGAGCCCTTTCAGGTATACCCTGGGACAGGTCATCCTGGGGTTGAGGACTAACAGGAACTGGAGCCGGCACCACCAAGTTCAACCAGGCACTTGTACATCCAGGGAGTGGTCGGCAGGCAGCCTCCCTTGATGGCCGAACATCAAATAAAAGGGACGTGTACCCGGTGGAACAGTGAATGGTATTGTTATATGTATACATGAGTTGTGGCAGCAGAGCAGGCCAATTACCCCTTGTCTCAGGGGGTACTGCTCTCAACATTTCAATGAGAGTTTGATTAACCTTTTCAGGACCTTCTGGCAATTATGTAGCAGGCACATCTCCTGGAACAACTGTGATTCAAATGCAGACACCTGGTCGGTGAGGATCCTTTCTGGGCAGCCGTAGGGCAGGAGGAAATGCTTCCAGAACGCCTCCGCCGCAGTTTTGGCTGTCAGGTCCTTCACAGGCACTGCTACAACAAACTTAGTGAAGTGATCAATAATGGTCATGGCATAAGTATAACCTGAGCGACTTGGCTCCAACTTCACATGATCAATGGCAACAAGTTCTAAGGGAGTTTAACTCACGATAGGATGGAGAGGCGCTCTCTGGTCATGGCGCTCACTTCTCCCGACAGCACAGGCAGTACATTCCCGGCACCATTTTTGAATGTCTTCTCTCATCCCAATCCAATAGAACCTCCTGCAAATGGTGGCCTCAGTTTTCTGCACGCCGAAGTGTCCGGACTGATTATGATACATCTCTAACACCAGACTGGCATCTCGACGTGGTATGAGGATCTGGTACACCGTATCGCAGGCTCCTTCTTAGCAACAGGCCTTTTTGAAGGAAGAGTTGGTGGCGATGTCTCCACAGTCTCAATAGTTCTGGGTCTGCACTCTTCCTGCAGACTCTTTCAGGAGTTCTTCCACTAGTAAGGAAGTCAAGCAGTTCACCGAGGACTCTACTTTCTGACTGGAGCTAAATTCACCTTCCGTGTTCGCCCCTGGACTCAGGAATATTTGATGAAGAGGGATTAGCAGCCGAGTTATTTTCAGTGTGAATATTATCTTGCTGAGCAAACTTGTTGTAAAACGCTGGCATCTCCACTTCTTCCCAGGCATCCTTTGATTAATCTGGTGCTTCTGTAGTGGGAAGCCGAGACAGGGCATCAGCATTATCATTTGAGCGGCCTGCCCGGTATTTCACAGTGAAGTCATAATTGGCAAGACGAGAGCCCCATCTTTGCTCCAGAGCCCCTAACTTGGCTGTATTCAGGTGCTCCAGGGGATTGTTGTCCGTGAAATACCTTGGGGTGTCTTCTTTCCAAAATGGGGTCACTTGTGGGGTAGTTATACTGCCCTGACATTTTAGGGGCCCAAATGCGTGCGAAGTAGTTTGAAATGAAAATCTGTAAAAAATGGCCGGTGAAATCCGAAAGGTGCTTTTTGGAATGTGGGCCCCTTTGCCCACCTAGGCTGCAAAAAAGTGTCACACATGTGGTATTGCCGTACTCAGGAGAAGTTGGGGAATGTGTTTTGGGGTGTCATTTTACATATATCCATGCTGGGTGAGATAAATATCTTGGTCAAATGCCAACTTTGCATAAAAAAATGGGAAAAGTTGTCACATTCCAAAGAGCACCTTTCGGATTTCACCGGCCATTTTTTACAGATTTTGATTTCAAACTACTTACCACACATTAGGGCCCCTAGAATGCCAGGGCAGTATAACTACCCCACAAGTGACCCCATTTTGGAAAGAAGACATCCCAAGGTATTTCATGATGGGCATAGTGAGTTCATGGAAGTTTTTATTTTTTGTCACAAGTTAGTGGAATATGAGACTTTGTAAGAAAAAAAATAATAATAATAAATCATCATTTTCCGCTAACTTGTGACAAAAAAAAAAAAATCTAGGAACTCGCCATGCCCCTCACGGAATACCTTGGGGTGTCTTCTTTCCAAAATGGGGTCACTTGTGGGGTAGTTATACTGCCCTGGCATTTTAGGGGCCCTAATGTGTGGTAAGTAGTTTGAAATCAAAATGTGTAAAAAATCACCTGTGAAATCCGAAAGGTGCTCTTTGGAATGTGGGCCCCTTTGCGCATCTAGGCTGCAAAAAAGTGTCACACATGTGGTATCGCCGTACTCAGGAGAAGTTGGGGAATGTGTTTTGGGGTGTCATTTTACATATACCCTTGCTGGGTGAGAGAAATATCTTGGCAAAAGACAACTTTTCCCATTTTTTTATACAAAGTTGGTATTTGACCAAGATATTTATCTCACCCAGCATGGGTATATGTAAAATGACACCCCAAAACACATTCCCCAACTTCTCCTGAGTACGGCGATACCACATGTGTGACACTTTTTTGCAGCCTAGATGCGCAAAGGTGCCCAAATTCCTTTTAGGAGGGCATTTTTAGACATTTGGATCCTAAAAAGCCAGGGCAGTATAAATACCCCACATGTGACCCCATTTTGGAAAGAAAACACCCCAAGGTATTCAATGAGGGGCATGGCGAGTTCATTGAAAAAAAAAAATTTGGGCACAAGTTAGCGGAAATTGATTATTATTTTTTTTCTCACAAAGTCTCCCTTTCCGCTAACTTAAGACAAAAATTTCAATCTTTCATGGACTCAATATGCCCCTCAGCGAATACCTTGGGGTGTCTTCTTTCCAAAATGGTGTTATTTGTGGGGTGTTTGTACTGCCCTGGCATTTGAGGGTCTCCGCAATCATTACATGTATGGCCAGCATTAGGAGTTTCTGCTATTCTCCTTATATTGAGCATACGGGTAATGAGATTTTTTTTCCTTTCAGCCTCTGGGCTGAAAGAAAAAATGAACGGCACAGATTTCTTCATTCACATCGATCAATGTGGATGAAAAAATCTCTGCCCAAAAAAAAAAGGAGTGGAAAGGCGTCTGTCAGGACATAGGAGCTCCGCCCAACATCCATACCCACTTAGCCCGTATGCCCTGGCAAACCCGATTTCTCCATTCACATCAATCGATGTGGATAAATAAATCATTGCCGGGATTTTTTAAAATTTTTTATATATACAAAGTGTTTGCCAAAGTATATGAACACCGCCGCCTCCTCAGCTCATATGCCTCGGCAAACGTATCTTTTACTGCAGAGGAGAAATCTCGTCTTGCAGCGCCGCATACACCGACTTTTGTGTAATCTGACAGCAGCGCAATGCTTCTGTCAGAATGCACATCAGTGCTGCAGCTAGTCGATCGGTTGGTCCACCTGGAAGGTAAAAAAAAAAAGAAGAAAAAAACAGGCCGCAACGCAATAAGTTTTATTAACTTTATAATAACTTTTGAACGGAACATATAAACTTTATTAAACTTTTTGAACTGAACGTTAACTTTTTTGCTTACTGGTGTTTTTTTTTTTTTTTTACCTTTATAGGAAAAACCTCTCCTTCCCCATGGGACAATGTGCAAAGCGCAAATCGCCCAGAGATGTGGCGAAGTACATTATGCACTTTATCCCAGGTGAAAGGAGAGGTTTGCAGCAGCTGTGAGTGAAAGGGCCCTAAGACCCCTGTGTACCTGTCCTGTGAGATGCATTCCCTATGCTAAGTGTACCTGTGTGTGGTACTTCCGGAAACACTCCCCTAAGCATAGGGCAGGGTGGTCAGGGCAGTCAGGACAGAAATAGCGGGTGTCACGCCTTATTCCACTCCTGCTACAGACACAACATCTTTTTCGGGGTGACGGTTGGGTTGAGGTACCAGCAACGACATTGAGGAAATGTTGCTCGTGTAGACGGCTCACTACACTGGTGGTTGGGGCCACGGAACCTTCTGGATACAGGAGGTTCTCGATGATCTCTTCCTGAAATTTTAGGAAGAGAGGCTCCTCCTGCCTTGGTTCAGGGGGGCCAGAGGAATCCACAGGCTCTGGAGCCCTTTCAGGTATACCCTGGGACAGGTCATCCTGGGGTTGAGGACTAACAGGAACTGGAGCCGGCACCACCAAGTTCAACCAGGCACTTGTACATCCAGGGAGTGGTCGGCAGGCAGCCTCCCTTGACGGCCGAACATCAAATAAAAGGGACGTGTACCCGGTGGAACAGTGAATGGTATTGTTATATGTATACATGAGTTGTGGCAGCAGAGCAGGCCAATTACCCCTTGTCTCAGGGGGTACTGCTCTCAACATTTCAATGAGAGTTTGATTAACCTTTTCAGGACCTTCTGGCAATTATGTAGCAGGCACATCTCCTGGAACAACTGTGATTCAAATGCAGACCCCTGGTCGGTGAGGATCCTTTCTGGGCAGCCGTAGGGCAGGAGGAAATGCTTCCAGAACGCCTCCGCCGCAGTTTTGGCTGTCAGGTCCTTCACAGGCACTGCTACAACAAACTTAGTGAAGTGATCAATAATGGTCATGGCATAAGTATAACCTGAGCGACTTGGCTCCAACTTCACATGATCAATGGCAACAAGTTCTAAGGGAGTTTAACTCACGATAGGATGGAGAGGCGCTCTCTGGTCATGGCGCTCACTTCTCCCGACAGCACAGGCAGTACATTCCCGGCACCATTTTTGAATGTCTTCTCTCATCCCAATCCAATAGAACCTCCTGCAAATGGTGGCCTCAGTTTTCTGCACGCCGAAGTGTCCGGACTGATTATGATACATCTCTAACACCAGACTGGCATCTCGACGTGGTATGAGGATCTGGTACACCGTATCGCAGGCTCCTTCTTAGCAACAGGCCTTTTTGAAGGAAGAGTTGGTGGCGATGTCTCCACAGTCTCAATAGTTCTGGGTCTGCACTCTTCCTGCAGACTCTTTCAGGAGTTCTTCCACTAGTAAGGAAGTCAAGCAGTTCACCGAGGACTCTACTTTCTGACTGGAGCTAAATTCACCTTCCGTGTTCGCCCCTGGACTCAGGAATATTTGATGAAGAGGGATTAGCAGCCGAGTTATTTTCAGTGTGAATATTATCTTGCTGAGCAAACTTGTTGTAAAACGCTGGCATCTCCACTTCTTCCCAGGCATCCTTTGATTAATCTGGTGCTTCTGTAGTGGGAAGCCGAGACAGGGCATCAGCATTATCATTTGAGCGGCCTGCCCGGTATTTCACAGTGAAGTCATAATTGGCAAGACGAGAGCCCCATCTTTGCTCCAGAGCCCCTAACTTGGCTGTATTCAGGTGCTCCAGGGGATTGTTGTCCGTGAAGGCGACAAACGGAGTGGCAGCAAGGTAGTCCTTGAACTTTTCAGTCACAGCCCACACTAAAGCAAGGAACTCCAGCTTGAAGGAACTATAATTCTGATAGTTTTTCTCAGCTCCCCTCAGGGATCTGCTGGCGTAGGCAATCACCCTCTCTTTGTTGTCTTGCACCTGAGCCAGCATGGCTCCCAGGCCTCTTTTACTGGCATCCGTATAGAGGTGAAACGGCTTCTGATAATCCGGGTAACCCAGGACAGGGGGTTCAGTCAGCTTCTTCTTTAGGAGCTGGAAGGCAATCTCCCGTTCTTCATTCCATTCAACAGGGATAGGAGTCTTTGGACTCTTTTTGGGATGCCCCCTTAGGAGTTCCTGGATCGGATCCGCAATCTGTGCAAAATGCGGGATGAAGCGTCTGTAATATCCTGCAAAGCTGAGGAAACTTCTCACCTCCTTCACGGTGGTAGGAGTAGGCCAATTACGGACAGCAGCAAGTTTATCAGGATCAGGCTGGATTCCTTCAGCACTAACAACGTGCTCTAGGTACTTTACTGCTGGTTTCAGCAGGTGGCACTTGGACGGCTTGATTTTAAGGCCATATTTAACGAGAACTTGAAACACTTCAGCCAGATGTTTTAAATGATCCTCATATGTCTTGGAGTAGATAATGACGTCATCCAAGTATAGCAATACAGTCTCAAAGTTCTTATGGCCTAAACAACGTTCCATCAACCGTTGGAACCTCCCTGGAGCGTTACACAGTCCGAAAGGCATATAATTAAATTCAAACAGGCCCATAGGCGTAGTAAAAGCGGTCTTTTCCCGGTCTTCTGGGGCCATAGGTACCTGTCAGTATCCACTGGTTAAGTCCAGGGTTGAGAAGTAGGCTGATGACCCCAGGGCAGTCAAAGACTCTTCAATGCGTGGCAACGGATAAGCGTCTTTGTGGGTGATTTGATTGATTTTTCTATAGTCCACGCAGAACCTAATGCTGCCATCTTTTTTACGAACAAGAACTAGGGGCGCAGCCCAGGGACTATGACTGTCCCGGATTATATTAGAGTCCTTCATTTTCTGTATCATCTCTTTTTCAGACTGATAGGTAGTAGGTGGTATGGGTCTGTATCTCTCCTTGATAGGAGGATGAGAGCCAGTGGGTATGGTGTGTTTGATTACACTGACCTCTCCGTAGTCCGTGGAGTGCTTGCTAAAGGCCTTGTGGTCCCCTTTACCAGATTCAGGACTCCCTCTATTTGGTCCTTCGGGCTATATTCGTTCCCCACATGAAGGTCTTCCCACCAGGATACTGAAGAGTACCTAGCACGGCAAGGCACCACAGGATGATCTGGGAATTCGGTGGCAGGATTACCGGCCGGTTATCCCGGATCCGGCCAGTACAGATTTCTCCTTTTCCATTTGCAAATTTTTGCTGAGCACACAGCACACTGATAGTCTTCTGAATGACTCTTTTAGAAGCAGGTGAAGCTGAAGGTATGGATTGGTTCAATGCCTCAAGCACCTCGGAGTAACAATTTTTAAAGACATTAGTCCCTAAGATCACGGGGTGTCCCCCTTTATCTCCGGCTTGCACCACAATCACACCTTGTTGTGGTAAGGTGGCTTCTCCCACCTGAAGGGTAGGTTCCCAGTACCCATGGACTTTCACCGACTTGCCGTTGCTCGCAATGATATCCAGCCAGGATTCCGATGGCTGGGTGAGAAGACTTGAATCCCAGAATTTGTCAAAGGTGGGTCGTTGAATGGTGGTGACCTGAGACCCCGTGTCCAGCAGGGCTTCAAGAGGTATCCCGTTGATGCATATGTTAATTTTTGGACGAGATCCTACGTATCTGGGCATCCAACTTGGATCCTTTGGACCTACTGTTCTACCTCCCGAGGGGCGGTCCTCAGCCTCGGGGGTGGCCCGTTTAACTGCCAACACGTTGATTCAGTATGTCCATATTTTTTACAATAGTGGCAGACAGACTGCTTACGATTCTTAGACCGGTAACTCGGTCGTCCATCAGGTTCTTTGGGGTATACCTCTTTATATGCAGGCGGGAGGAGTCTTTGAGGTAGGGGACTTTCGTCTTCCAATAACAATGGTCTTTCCCATTCCTCTATTTTCCTGCACACCTTTTCTAGGCTCTTAGTGAGATGGTTAACTTGTTCTATTAACACCGCCACCACATTGGATACTGGAGCCTGGGTGGCTTGATTGGCTCCGGACGGTCTCACATTATTAGTTTTTGACTGGCAGGCCTGAGGTTCAAGGGAGGCCGCCGGCCCTGAGAGCGGGTTTTGACCCAGGATACTAATGGTCAGCTCTTTAAAGTCCAAAAACGCACAATTGGGGTGTTGGGCCGACAGCATCCTCAGCTGGCCCTTTAAGTGCTCAGTGTTTACACCCGCAAGGAACTGCTCTCTCAGAGTTCGGTCCTGGTCCTCAGCCTCCCGGGGGTCCACCTGGACCACAGCCCTCAGGGTCTCTTGCAGGGACAAAGCAAAATCACAGAGGGACTCACCAGGCTGTTGCTTCCTGCTGAAAAATCGCATCTTAACTTCTGACACCGTCCTGGCCTCAAACGTGGTGCCGAGGCGATCAAAGATCTGTTCCAGGCTACTCTTCTCGGAACTGGGCCATGACATGACCTCCCTGCGGGCGGCCCCTTCTAACTGTGCTAAGAGGATCTCCATTTGTTGCTCAGAGGAGATGGGATAGAGCCGGAATAAGGCCAGGATCTGGTCTCTAAAGTCTTTCAATTTGTGGGCTTCCGCGGAATATTGCGGGAACCAGGGGGCCCCAAAATAATATGGCATAGTCAGCGGCATCGGGCTAGATGCTGCCGCAGCGGTGGGCGCCCTGTTGTCAGCTACGTGCACTACAGAAGGTTCATCGGGGGCCACCTGCCCCGCTTCTTCAGGTGCGGACATGGCGTGGTCTCTGGAGGCAAGTTCTGGAAACAGACCTACGCTGTCCTTCACTCGCTTAAGCGTTGCTATGGGTGACCACGGAGTGGGTATGGCCCTTTAAGGAGCGATGGAGCAGGCCAAATCTGAATCGGATGTACTTTCTCCCGGATTAAGTCTTTTGTTACTAACGAGGGACCTCCCCCCAGTCTCCCAGCAAGGATGGGAATCTCCCCGGTACTTGAATACAAAGGGGCCAGTGAATACCAAAGTTTTTACTCACTCCGGTGATGCGCAGTCCAAGTCTCGCGAGGTACGTGGTTACGTCGTGCGGAGGTCCCACGCGCAGCGTCAAGAGATGGGTGCGGCTTCTCGGAGTTTCCAGATTCGTCATAGGCGGTATTTTTTTCCTTTCGCAGGCTGGGCAGTACCTTCACTTCTTCTTTTTCGCGCCAAACAGACACAACGAGGCGCACCGATAATCCAGTCAGCTTAGGCAGCCATCTTTAAGCATAAGGCTGTCAATTCACTGACAGCAAGCGGTGACTTAGGAAGCGGCAAACAGTCCACAATATACAGTTTTCACACCGCGATTTTTCACAGTTCTTTGGCCCAACAATTTTCAAATAAACAGATAGGGCATTTAGCACTTTATAGGCAATATTGGCACACAGTTCAGATTCCACTATGGCGTAGGAATAATTGCATCCTGTTCGTGACGCCAAAATATGCAGTACGCAACCCTGCAGGGTGAGTGAATGTGAGGTCACAGGGGTAGTTAACAAACCGAGGGTTGTTCTTGGTACTCACAGTTTTTATATACCCTGGGCAGGCGTACAGCAGTGATGGAGAGGCTGGCACATGGATCCTCTGGGGCACTCTCTGTGTATAGGGACCAGGCCAGGTGGTAGTTGAGGTGCCCTGGGTGTTGTAGGTTTAGTGTGCCTGTGGTAAGATCCCTTATAGTTCGTGACGCCAGTGCCGGTAACGGTGGCACACTGATTTCTTGTAGTAATAATTGAGGAACACACGTTGCAGTGAACCAAAACTTCCTTTTACTGAACAGTTCAACTATTTACAGTCTTTAGTCAGTTACACATGTAAAAGGCGATGACAGGGGGGGCGTGGCCTAGTGCGGCATGGAGTAAGGCGCAAATGTGAAAAGCTCCTGCCGTTTATCCTGATAAAATTGTCACCAAGGCACTTACCGAGTCTCTGCAGCGGTGTAACAGCCACCCGATCGTGGGGACAATGGTCAGGAGCTCGCAGAAGCCGGCAAAAATGTCTAAAGGGACCCGGGTGAGCTTCAGAGAGGAGCAGGAGGAACGGCCGCAACATGGCGCTGAGGAGGACAAGGGGGAGGACCCGCAAGAAGAGATGAGCCGGAATGTGGCGGCGCGGCTCAGCAGATATGCTTGAAGGAACGTGAGGAGACGGAGGTGTCCTCAGATGGGGAGAGAGACTCCTCGGTGGAGGGAGAGAGCGGTCTGGAGGGAGCACGTGAGATCTGGTAAGCAGAGCCATGCAGCTGAGAGGGGAAAAGTGCCTCATGATAAAGAGCCAACACTCCAGGATGTCATGAGAGCAGTGACACAGTGCAGCAGCACCCTCAAGTCCCTGACATTGCAAGTGGGGGGACTTAGAGAAGATTTGGTGATTATCAGAAATGACCTGCACAAGATATCTGAAAGAACCACTGAGGTAGAAAAAAAGATTGTCTGGCTTAGAGGATGAAATGACACCCCTTAAAATGGCTGCCAAGACGTCTGGACGGGACATTGCACAGTTGTTTGCTAAAATGGACGACCTCGAAAATAGGTTGCGACGCAACAATATTAGAATTGTGGGCGTCCCTGAAAAATCTGAGGGAGCTCACTCCACAGATTTTATTGAAAAGTGGCTGCTGGAAAACTTTCAAGATAAAGGGCTGTCTCCATTGTATGCTGTGGAAAGAGCACACAGGGTGCCCACTAGACCGCTTCCTCCGGAGAGGCCCCCACGTCCGATCCTAGCTAAGATACTACACTACAAAGATAGGGACACTATTTTGAAGAAAGCGCGCGACCTTCCAGAACTATCCATTAATAGAGCGACAATCTCAATGTACCCGGACTACTCCTCAGAGGTTCAAAAGCGCAGGGCGCGCTTCCTGGATATAAAACGAAGGCTGAGAATCCTTCAAGTACCATACTCCATGTTCCCGGCGAAATTGAGTGTGGCAGCATTGGGAGCCATTCATTTCTTTGAAAATCCGGAAGACGCGCTAAAGTGGCTGGATCTACATGAAAAGCGTCTGAAGCATATAGAACCGGACACTTGAAGTGGACAATGCTGGTGGTAATTGATGGGGTATAAGTAACTCCATTTTGTCTGTTTTAGCAATGTGTATTACGATTACATCTGGCCAGTGCACTGTTTCAAGTTCCCCCTTTTGTGGAATTTGAGAAACTTCCTGTACATTTTAGAAGAGGCCCATACATGCCTTTGTTTAAACAGTCTTACCTTACAAGGTCATTCTCACTCAAAGTATACTAGCCCATGTGTTTATACCTGATTGGTTAACTGTTGTTACTATGAGTCATCTATTATGTTAATGCAGATCTCATGTGTATTCATACTATAGGTTAAGACAAATGCTAACATATGATTGGATGTAAAGGAGGGTCAACCCTCCCCTATATTAAATGTTTGCAAGCAGTTAATTAACCAGAGTGAATTATAACTAGACACATGTTTGATGTTCAATCTGATTCATCCTCCTGGTACCAGAAAATACTTAATTCAAGCTTACCACCGAAAGTCTTGTGTCAGGGACACAAATAGGCAAAGAGTCCAAATTGCCTTACAGCTTTGGGGGCTCTGTCCGGGATCGAGAGGGTCATCCTCGGGTCTGCTGTGAAAGACATAAATTCTTGTCCTCCGTCTGATCCGAGGGCACTGGCCACGTCTCGACCCAAGTAAGTTGAACCATCTATTTTATGATTTCAGTAGGTTGCTGTGTCCGGGACACAGGCAATAGCTCAGGGAGCTAAAAGTTGATTATAAAGGGATTCTGGGAATCCATGTCACCGCAGGTAGATATAAAGTGCACTAAACGAATACTGTTAAGGGAACAGAAGGTTACAAGCTTGGATTAACTCTTATATATATATATATATATATATATATATATATATATATATATATATATATATATATATATATATATAGTATAAGTATTTTAGAAGTGATAAGATTATCTGTTTGTGTGAGATACTGACCGGGTGGTAAGTGTACGGTCACATCCCACTGTTATTGTTAAATTGATGTATTTTGGGTTCACTACTGTTAATGTGTAAAATTGTTTGTGTTGTGGAGGACTGCAAGACGCCCCATTTTTTCGGCTAGGATCTGTGATCTGTTGACCCGGAAAATATGAACGCAAGTGGCGGTCCGAAACAACAATAGTCGATAGGGGTCTAAAGAGTATAGAGAGACATTAAGATACGAATCAGTTGATCAGTTGACAGGTCTTGTCAGAGCCTTCACAGTTCAGTACAGCCAGTCCTGACAGCGATTGTCTCACTTATTCTTTGAACTATAAATACTAACATGGGAGGACAAGGGTCTAAAACTAAATTCCCTAAACCAGAACCAGGAGAGACTTGCAAAATCTATGTAGCTCGTGTTAGTCCAATAAACTATTACCTGATCAACCCGTGGGTAGATAATCTAGCAGGCTGGACTGAGGTAATGGATGCTGCAGATCGATTCCCCAGGGACGGTGATAATAGCATTTATCATATGGATATGGTCAAAGAACTACAGTGGGATGCGAAAGTTAGGGCAACCTTGTTAATCGTCATGATTATCCTGTATAAATCGTTGGTTGTTACGATAAAAAATGTCAGTTAAATATATCATATAGAAGACACACACAGTGATATTTGAGAAGTGAAATGAAGTTCATTGGATTTACAGAAAGTGTGCTATAATTGTTTAAACAAAATTAGGCAGGTGCATAAATTTGGGCACCACAAAAAATAAATGAAATCAATATTTAGTAGATTGCAGAAATTACAGCCTCTAAACGCTTCCTGTAGGTTCCAATGAGAGTCTGGATTCTGGTTGAAGGTATTTTGGACCATTCCTCTTTACAAAACATCTTTAGTTCATTCAGGTTTGATGGCTTCCGAGCATGGACATCTCTCTTTAAGTCACACCACAGATTTTCAATTATTTTCAGGTCTGGGGACTGAGATGGCCATTCCAGAACGTTGTACTTGTTCCTCTGCATAAATGCCTTAGTGGATTTTGAGCAGTGTTTAGGGTCGTTGTCTTGTTGAAAGATCCAGCCCCGGCGCAGCATCAGCTTTGTCACTGATTCCTGGACATTGGTCTCCAGAATCTGCTGATACTAAGTGGAATCCATGCGTCCCTCAACTTTGACAAGATTCCCAGTCCCTGCACTGGCCACACAACCCCACAGCATGATGGAACCACCACCATATTTTACTGTAGGTATCAGGTGTTTTTCTTGGAATGCTGTGTTCTTTTTCCTCCATGCATAACGCCCCTTGTTATGGCCAAATAACTCAATTTTAGTTTCATCAGTCCACAGCACCTTATTCCAAAATGAAGGTGGCTTGTCCAAATGTGCTTTAGCCCACCTCAAGCGGCACTTTTTGTGCTGTGGGCGGAGAAAAGGCTTCCTCTGCATCACTCTCGCATACAGCATCTCCTTGTGTAAAGTGCGCCGAATGGTTGAACGATGCACAGTGACTCCATCTGCAGCAAGATGATGTTGTAGATTTTTGATGTTGGTCTGTGGGTTGACTCTGACTGTTCTCACCATTCGTCACTTCTGCCTATCCGAGATCTTTCTTGGTCTGCCACTTCGAGCTTTAACTTGAACTGAGCCTGTGGTCTTCCATTTCCTCAATATGTTCCTAACTGTGGAAACAGACAGCTGAAATCTCTGAGACAGCTTTCTGTATCCTTCCCCTAAACCATGATGGTGAACAATCTTTGTCTTCAGGTCATTTGAGAGTTGTTTTGAGACCCCCATGTTGCTACTCTTCAGAGAAAATTAAAAGAGGAGGGAAACTTACAATTGACCCCCTTAAATACTCTTTCTCATAATTGGATTCACCTGTGTATGTAGGTCAGGGTCACTGAGCTTACCAAGCCAATTTGAGTTCCAAAAATTAGTTCTAAAGGTTTTGGAATCAATAAAATGACAACAGTGCCCAAATGTATGCACCTGCCTAATTTTGTTTAAACAATTATAGCACACTTTCTGTAAATCCAATAAACTTAATTTCACTTCTCAAATATCACTGTGTGTGTCTCCTATATGATATATTTAACTGACATTTTTTATCGTAACAACCAACGATTTATACAGGAAAATCATGACGATTAACAAGGTTGCCCAAACTTTCGCATCCCACTGTATGTCTAGGTGATAAAACAGCCTGGCCGCATTTTGATGCTGATCCTTCCTGGGACATGGAGTACATGTCCAGGGGAGGAGAACAGTGGCTGGAAATAGCCCCCCACTGGTATGATGCAGGTAATAGAAAAAAGAATAAGAATCTAAAAAGTGCCAAAAATTATAGGACTCTACAAGAACTAGAACAGGAGGTAGGCACAAAAAAGAGAAGTCAGAAATCCCCTCCACCTTATAATAAATCCACCCCCACGGCACCTCTGTACCCAGTTCTGATTCAGATTGAGGAAGATGCTGTAACAGCAGTTTTACCATTAAAACTAGAAGAAAAATACCGACCCCCCACGCCAACATTTGGAAACATAATAGAGCGCAGTCTAATTACTGGCACACCGCATACTAGTTATACTACACGCAGTATAAGTAGAATGAAAGATGAAACAGAACAGGGTAAATCAAAGGAAGGAGTCCAAGTAATCGCTCCCTTTCTGACAGTGGGACAACACTTAGTAAAAAAGCCCATAGAAATAGAGGATCTCAACAAAATTATTAAATATTGTCCCAAACCTTCCATAGCCCCACTGGGGACTATTACATACCTAAAAAAAAGCCTGTAGAGGGCGGAACTATACACAGGAAGATTTAAGGCTTATCCTGGGTGGTATTATAGGGACACACACAACATGGGATTGGGAGAAGGTCAAATCCATATCTATTATTGCACAACGCGGTGAAGCTCCAGATTATGTATGTAATACAGAAGAGGGTCAGAAAAGGATATGGGCGGAGATTGAGGACCATATTAATGAGGTATTCAAACAAAAATCTTCATTGCCCGTAGCAGTGGCCTGCAAACAGAAATTTGTTTAATCGGTTACGGAATTCTGGAAAAGATTCATTGATTGCTGGAAGACTGAGGCCGGGCTACCTGCGCGTGACAATGATAGTTTGATTATCTCCACATTTGTGAATAATTTGTCAGACAAATTGATCTTAACTGTGAAACAAAATGTGTCCTCTTGGACCTCAGATACAACTGACGATTTTGAGAAACATCTCTTTGAAAAAGAAGCAGCTGGATGCTTTGAGATAAGGAAAGCAACATCCCCCACACACGCATATACTAGTAGAGACAGGGGGAGGAGGGGTGGGAATAACAGCAGACCCTACAATGGAAAACATGACTCATTGCCAAATAATTGTTGTTATAACTGTGGAAAGGAAGGACATTGGGCACGTCAATGCCACGCACCAAGGAGGGGTAGAAGGGAGGTCAGGACTACAACACACAGAAACCTGACACTCAGTCACAAAACAATCAACCAAGTCAGATAAACCACAGACAAGGTTCACAGAGTCAGCCCAGATTTCCATTAGATTGGCACCAGCAAAACTCATACTGAGGATGCCCGGAGGGACAAGCCCCAACTTTCACACAGGTCACAACACATTGGAAGGACACACCAGTAATTCTACTTAGAATAGGAGGACGAAAAGTGGGGTTTCTGATAGATAGTGGAGCTACTTCTAGTGTGTTAAACAGTTCAATGTACAATGGGCCTTTAAGGAAGTGTGCGCCCTCTATGGGAATAAATGGGGTACTGACAAGGACATACAGAACAGATTCCTTACCAGTAGAAACCATTGATAGGGAATACATTACAGATCATGCTTTAAGCATCTAACCTGAATGTCCTGTGAGTCTTCTGGGAAGAGACTTATTCTTTAAGTTAGAATTACAAATCACTGTTGAGAACAATGGCATCAGTGTATACTCTGATGCTTTGCCCAGAATAACCCCCACACCTCTGATCTTTACAAACTTACAAGATCACTCAAAATTAGAGGATATAGACCCATCATTATGGGCAAAGGGGGACTATGACACAGGATTCATTGACTGCACACCATACAAAGCAACCATCAAAGAAGGCAGTACACCTGTATATCAGAAACAATACTCACTGTCAAAAGAGAAACTTGATGGACTTAGGCCAATGATAGAAGAATTCCTACAAAAGGGAATCCTGGAAGAGGTGATTTCACCCTACAGCACGCTCGTGAATCCAGTGACAAAGGCAGATGGTACTACCTGCTTTGTACAGGATTTAAGGGCAATAAATAATATCATTGTGCCCATTGCTCCTATTGTCCCAGATGTCACCTCACTTCTTTCTGCAATTCCTGCAGACGCTGTCTATTTCAGTGTGATAGATCTGAAGAATGCTTTCTTCTCTATCCCAGTTGATAAGGCAACCAGACTACTTTTTGCTTTTTCCTTTGACGGACGTCAACTGACCTGGTGCAGAATGCCTCAGGGATATGCTGATTCACCTGTAGTGTACAGCATAGTCCTCCAAGCCACGTTAAAACCATGGCACCCCCCCAAGGTTCTGTGCTGCTGCAATATGTCGATGATTTGTTACTGTGTAGCATGTCAGCGGAGGCCAGCATTCAGGATGGTTTATCACTGTTAAAATGGTTGTCAGGATGTGGTCACAAAGTGGCACTTAAGAAAATGCAATGGTGTAAAATGCAGGTTGAATACTTGGGCTTTGTCCTCACAAAAGGTGAAAGGAGAATCAGCGCAGAAAGAGTCCAGTCTATTGTGGGTCTGGTCACCCCGCACACCAAGAAAGAAATGTTATCTTTTCTTGGTATGATAAACTACTGTAGACAATGGATTCCTATGACAATGTTTTGAGGCAAGCCACTCTGGATGAAAATCCAGATTTGATTAAATGGTCTTCTGAAATGTACAATGCATTTGATTATCTGAAATGTTCACTCATGTCGAGTCCAGGGCTTGGCCTCCCTCATTATAATATGCCCTTCCACATGTTTGCACGCCAAAATTGTAAAACCATGGCGGGGGTACTGACACAAGAACACGGAGGCAAGTTGCGTCCTTGTGCGTTTTTCTCAAAGGTTATGCCCACCTCTGTTCAGGGGATGCCGGCATGTCTGCGTTCCCTTGCAGCCTGTGCAATGATGGTAGAATTAGCGACTACTTTCACCCTGGGACATTTAACCTTCTTGCACACTACACATGATGTTGTAGGTTTGCTCAGAGGTGTACATACACAACACATGTCAGCGCAAAGATTATCTGGATATGAGATCCTGTTGCTCAGTAACCCTTCACTCCAGATTAAATATGCATCCAACATTACAGGACCAGCACCTATTTTCAATGCATTACTAGGGCTGAAAGGAACAGAAGACGTCCTTCCTGACACACATGATTGACTACAGGTGCTCAATCATGAGACATCACCCAGGGCTGACCTATCAACTGTTCCCATACCTGATGCACCAGAAGTTTTTGTTGATGGATCATGCTCTCACCACACTGATACTATATTCTGTGCAGCATATGCTATTGTCATGCTGCTAGATATAGTCTTGGAAACAAGCCCAATTCCCATCCAGTCTGCACAGGCAGCTGAACTCATTGCACTCACAAGGGCTTGCATACTACACACCAATAAACCTGTCACTATTTACACAGACAGCAGATATGCTCATGGTGTAGTATGGGATCATGGAATGATTTGGCAGAGGAGAGGATTCACTGCAGCAGATGGTAAGAGAATCTCACATGCACAGCTAGTCACGGATCTCTTGGCCGCAATCAGATTGCCTTCAGATCTAGCCATAGTACATTGAAGGGCACACACAAATGGAAAAGACAGAATTTTAAGAGGAAATGCACTTGCAGATAGTGTAGCTAAAGACACAGCCAAGAGTAATCCAAATAGAATGAATCACTGAGATGCAGTGCCTTAATAATTGCAATTTTGTGTCTCCTACTTACTGTCCCACGGCTGTGGAACAGACAGACATACCTGAAAACGGAATGCAGAGGGGAAGACAATCTGTGGAAGACAAAGGAGAACTTATGGCTGTACCTGGCCAAAACTCTGAACTTAACTGATTTCTGTCTCCGAACCACTTTATCTGCATCTAACATTTTGGAGACATGTCTGGTAGCAGTCCCCACCCCAGTAGATGTATGGACGGAGCTACTAATTTAGGATACCTCCCCTTTGCGCCTATCGGAGATGTAAAAACATCAGAGACCAGCTAGTGAAAGCTGATGTTGGACACAAAGTCGTTACTAGACAAACCACACTGGCACCATCAGGCACTGGTTGTTTCCTGTGCCTTCATTGTGTCAACTGTCGTTTCATCTGCAGATCCAGGATATTCACACATCCTAATACGGGAACAACATACCCAATTAAGTTCCATCTATCATGTGATTCTACTTTTGTAGTGTACGTTCTCTCCTGCCCCTGTCAGTTACTATATGTAGGTGAAACTTCTACGGACCTAAAGACCAGGCTCAATAATCACTGATTCACTATCAGAAAGGGCCGTACAGATCTTCCAGTACCAAGGCATTTTGCACTCAAAAAGCACAATGAAAAAGATCTAAGATGCTGGATCATAGACCAGATACATAGAGACCGTATAGCTTTACTCAAAAAAAGAGGGAATCATTTTGGATTCAGACCCTTAACAGTCTATATCCTAATGGATTAAATATTGATTATAGGTATGGAGGTGGTATGTGAGGAGGCTCGTTTGCCCTATATATTGCTGCTATTGGTATGTAAAGTATTCCCTCCTGCCGGGGACAAGTTCATTGATAAAAATATATATGACAAAAAATGGAAATTGGAAAAAGTATCAACAAAAATAACAAAAATAAGTAAAACAAGGGTAGTAGGTTCCTTTGGTGTCACTTGTATCACTAACATTCTTGTATCATTTCAGGTACACTTGAATTTTGGGGGAAGATATGACGGAAAACTGATGAGCCTGGATGGTGGATGAGGAGCCCACAATGAATCTCTTCCTTTTACTGTGAAAATGTTGGATCTATTCTCTGGGGGTTTGTGCCGTGGTCCCGATTGCATATAATGGAGGATGTTTTTCAAGAGATAATGATTAAGTTCACATTGCTGACTTTTGACCTTTTGTAAATTACCGTTCTACATGCAACTGAGGAGAACCCTCTAGGTCACGTACTGCAGAAAGAATGTGACCCACAGTGCGGGTCGCACTAACGTGGTTGCAGCATCGGGATATCAATTAGAGGAGGGTTTCCCATCTTGGAAAAGTGGGGACCTCCTTTTGCACTGCTGGTAGTGGGATTTACCCATCGTGACCTGATGTAGAATGGTGCAGGATGTCAGCACCTATTTTAGTGTTTATACATACACTGGTTATATTCCCTTTCCCAATATGGCAGTTGCTAGCTCAAATGATGACAGTGCGCATGCGCCGCCTTCCTCTATCATCAGTGGATGTGACGTGGCGAGTGACTGCAATGTGCGCCGGTTACGTCATTCATGTGTGACACTACTGGACATGTACAACACCAATCGGACGCCGGCTGATGATGTATATGCGATCGGGACATGCGCGCCAACATCCTGGAGACGCGCTGAACAGCGTGACAGTATATGTGGGCACCATCACTCCCCCAGGTATCAATTCATCAGTATATTCCCTGTACACATGTTCACAATGAATGTTTTAGCACCAATTATGTATGCACATGGAACAGCTGAGAACGTTCATGTATTTTATGTAATAATATATGATATTCAGCCGCATTATGCACTTGATTTATTTGTAGCACTAGTCACTTTACCAATGATCACGAGGATGATCTTTTTATGAATGCTTTTATATTTTTTACACTGTTTTTTATTAAGTATTAATCATGTTGATGTATCAATTGGTTTGATTGGCACACCTTTATATGTATGCTTTACACTTCTTATCAATGCTTGAGAAAGGCTCATGTTGAGCCGAAATGTCGCTTATTGCCACCATATGGGTGAATAAAAACAACTTACTGTTTTACTGAAGAACCGTTTGGAGTGCAGTCCGATTTTTTTCATTATCTACAAGTGGGTAAGCTCCGGTTACCATACTTGGACTTTGCACCCTTCTTTATCTGTTATGGTGGTGCTGCCAATAGCTTTTTCATCATATATACACTGCTCAAAAAAATAAAGGGAACACTTAAACAACACAATGTAACTCCAAGTCAATCACACTTCTGTGAAATCAAACTGTCCACTTTGGAAGCAACACTGAGTGACAATCAATTTCACATGCTGTTGTGCAAATGGGATAGACAACAGGTGGAAATTATAGGCAATTAGCAAGACACCCCCAATAAAGAAGTGGTTCTGCAGGTGGTGATCACAGACCACTTCTCAGTTCCTATGCTTCCTGGCTGATGTTTTGGTCACTTTTGAATGCTGGCGGTGCTTTCACTCTAGTGGTAGCATGAGACAGAGTCTACATCCCACACAAGTGGCTCAGGTAGTGCAGCTTATCCAGGATGGCACATCAATTCGAGCTGTGACAAGAAGGTTTGCTGTGTCTGTCAGCGTAGTGTCCAGAGCATGGAGGCGCTTCCAGGAGACAGGCCAGTACATCAGGAGACGTGGAGGAGGCCGTAGGAGGGCAACAACCCAGCAGCAGGACCGCTACCTCCGCCTTTGTGCAAAGAGGAACAGGAGGACCACTGCCAGACAATGCAAAATGACCTCCAGCAGGCCACAAATGTGCATGTGTCTGCTCAAACGGTCAGAAACAGACTCCATGAGGGTGATATGAGGGCCCGACGTCCACAGGTGGGGGTTGTGCTTACAGCCCAACACCGTGCAGGACGTTTGGCATTTTCCAGAGAACACCAAGATTGGCAAATTCGCCACTGGCGCCCTGTGCTCTTCACAGATGAAAGCAGGTTCACACTAAGCACATGTGACAGACGTGACAGAGTCTGGAGACGCCGTGGAGAACGTTCTGCTGCCTGCAACATCCTCCAGCATGACCGGTTTGGCATTGGGTCAGTAATGGTGTAGGGTGGCATTTCTTTGGAGGGCCGCACAGCCCTCCATGTGCTCGCCAGAGGTAGCCTGACTGCCATTAGGTACCGAGATGAGATCCTCAGACCCCTTGTGAGACCATATGCTGGTGCGGTTGGCCCTGGGTTCCTCCTAATGCAAGACAATGCTAGACCTCATGTGGCTGAAGTGTGTCAGCAGTTCCTGCAAGACGAAGGCATTGATGCTATGGACTGGCCCGCCCGTTCCCCAGACCTGAATCCAATTGAGCACATCTGGGACATCATGTCTCGCTCTATCCACCAACGTCACGTTGCACCACAGACTGTCCAGGAGTTGGCAGATGCTTTAGTCCAGGTCTGGGAGGAGATCCCTCAGGAGACCGTCCGCCACCTCATCAGGAGCATGCACAGGCGTTATAGGGAGGTCATACAGGCAAGTGGAGGCCACACACACTACTGAGCCTCATTTTGACTTGTTTTAAGGACATTACATCAAAGTTGGATCAGCCTGTAGTGTGTTTTTCCACTTTAATTTTGAGTGTGACTCCAAATCCAGACCTCCATGGGTTGAAAAAATAGATTTCCATTTTAAATTTTTGTGTGATTTTGTTGTCAGCACATTCAACTATGTAAAGAACAAAGTATTTCAGAAGAATATTTAATTAATTCAGATCTAGGATGTGTTATTTTTGTGTTCCCTTTATTTTTTTGAGCAGTGTATATATAGGTAGAAATGTGGGGGCAGCACAGCTGTCTGTACGGTGCGGTCGGAGTGCCAGTGGCTGTGGGGGCGATCCACCTCCAATATAAATAAATGAAAAAATTCCACAGCACTTCCAAGGCGTAAAAAAGTAGAAAAGGCTTTATTCACCAGACCCGCGATGTTTCGATCCGCTTTCTGCTTGAGAAAGATCCCAGAAAGCGGATCGAAACGTTTCGGGTCTGGTGAATAAAGCTTTTTCTACTTTTTTACGCCTTGGAAGTGCTGTGGAATTTTTTCATTTTTATATATATATATATATATATATATATATATATACACAGTGGATATAAAAAGTCTACACACCCCTGTTAAAATGTCAGGTTTCTGTGCTTTAAAAAAATGAGACAAAGATAAATTATTTCAGAACTTTTTCCACCTTTAATGTGACCTATAAACTGTACAACTCAATTGAAAAACAAACGGAAATCTTTTAGGTGGAGGGAAGAAAAAAAACAAAACTAAAATAATGTGGTTGCATAAGTGTGCACACCCTCTTATAACTGGGGATGTAGCTGTGTACAGAATTAAGCAATCACATTCAGAATCCTGGTAAATAGGAGTCGGCATACACCGGCATCATTTAAAATGCCTCTGATTAACCCCAAATAAAGTGCAGCTGCTCTAGTTGGTCTTTCTTGAAATTTTCTTAGTCGCATCCCACAGCAGAAGCCATGGTCCACAGAGAGCTTCCAAAGCATCAGAGGGATCTCATTGTTAGAAGGTATCAGTCAGGAGAAGGGGACAAAAGAATGTCCAAGGCATTAGATCTACCATGGAACACAGTGAAGACAGTCATCATCAAGTGGAGGAAATATGGCCCAACATTGACATCACCAAGAACTGGACGTCCCTCCAAAATGGATGAAAAGACGAGAAGAAAACTGGTCTGGGAGGCGACCAAGAGGCCTACAGCAACATTAAAGGAGCTGCAGGAATATCTGGCAAGTCCTGGCTGTGTGGTCCATGTGACAACAATCTCTCGTATTCTTCATATGTCTGGACTATGGGGTAGAGTGGCAAGACGAAAGCCTTTTCTTACGAAGAAAAACATCCAAGCCAGGCTACATTTTGCAAAACACATCTGACGTCTCCCAAAAGCATGTCGGAAAAGGTGTTATGGTCTGATGAAACCAAGGTGGAACATTATGGCTATAATTACAAAAGATATGTTTGGCGCAAAAACAACTCTGCACATTACCAAAAGAACCCCATCCCCACAGTGAAGCATGGTGGTGGAAGCATCATGCCAAGGGGCTGTTCTTCTTCAGCTGGAACTGGGGCCTTAGTTAAGCTAGAGGGAATTCTGAACAGTTCCAAATACCAATCAATATTGGCACAAAACCTTCAGGCTTCTGCTAGAAAGATGAACATGAAGAGGAACTTCATCTTTCAGCATGACAACGACCCAAAGCATACATCCAAATCAACAAAAGAATGGCCTCACCAGAAGAAAATTATGGAATGGCCCAGCCAGAGCCCAGACCTGAATCCGATTGACAATCTGTGGGGTGATCTGAAGAAGGCTGTGCCCAGGAGATGCCCTCGCCATCTGACAGATTTGGAGTGTTTTTGCAAAGAAAAGTGGGCAAATCTTGCCAAGTCAAAATGTGACATGCTGATAGACTCATACCCAAAAAGTGCTGTAATAACATGAAAAGCTGCTTCAACAAAGTATTAGTTTAAGGGCATGCACATTGTCGTGGATTTTTTTTTTAGTATAGGATGACTATAGTGGACTTTCTCTTTAGCTTAGGAATGTTATGTAGGTTTATTTTGTATATGCCTCCCTGTGTAAAGTCTGACCAGATTATGGTTATAAGAGAGCGTGATCGGGTCAGGACGGTACCAGGGAAATTCTATAGATCAGCACTCGGGTTCCTACTCCCCCATGTGAAAGCCGCTACCATTGGTTTGAGGGGGATCTAATGGCTGCTGGCTCTGAGAGCAATGTTCTTAGTGAAAGCTGCCAGCGGGTCCTCATGAGCAACAGTGGGGTATAGCACGCTAATACCAGTATCACTGAACCATGGGGGCCCCAACATGAAACATTGGTTGGTGGGACTGGTGTCCATGTGAACGCTATATCACCTTTCTTGGTCGACCCTGTTTAAAAGACCTTCCTCAGGGACTGATCCCACCTTTCGGAACCATGTCTAACAGAGGTTCACTTTGGGTCAGTAGGATATCTGTACCGAATTAAATGGATGTTGTCCGATTAGTGCCATATCTGTTTAAGTAAAAGGCTGATTCATTTGGAAGCATTTGCACATGTTCTGTGTGTGGTGGTGGATGGTGAGCCTGTTTGAGCTCCCCCCACCGGAACACTCAGGGGGTGTCCAAATGTGTACCTTCCAGTTCTGAAATGTATTCCTATTGGTCAAGGCATGAGGTGGATTGTACCTGCCTATCTGTAATATTATTGGGGCGGCCATGTGCCATGGAGGGCGGGGTTAGCCCAGTAAAAGGTCTGAGACATGTTAACAGGGGAACAGAATTTCTTGGACACGAAGCAGACTGTACGCGAGTCTTCTTTCATCGGTGCTGGTTGCTTACACTTGCAAGTCTCCATATATCTAAAAGAGCTAATAGTACTTCACAAGGATCAGGATCCGACGGGACCAGGGACCTGGCCCACTACTCTACTACAACACTTATGCAACCACATTAGTTTAGTTTTTTTTGTTTTCTTCCCTCTACCTAAAAGATTTCCGTTTGTTTTTCCATTGAGTTGTACAGTTTATAGGTCACATTAAAGGTGGAAAAAGTTCTGAAATGATTTATCTTTATCTCATTTTTTTACATCACAAAAACCTGACATTTTAACAGGGGTGTGTAGACTTTTTATATCCACTGTATATAGAAAATATATATAATAACATATTAGGTATCACCTCGTTTGAAAATGTCTGAACTATTAAAATATTAATAAAAATGTCATAAGTGCTGATCGGCGCAATGGGAAAAAATTGAAAACACGCGATTCTCAGTTTTTCTTGTCAGTTTCATATGTGGGCATGCTGTCACTTCTAGTGCACCACATCAGCTCCTTTCATCTTTTAATGTCACTATAAAAAAGCCATTTGTTTGACTCATTATTAATGTTTGGCTTGCATATTTGAATAGCGAATATTATTCGCGAATATCGGCACTTCGAGGAATTAACTAATATTTAGAATATAGTGATATATATTCGTAATTTCGAATATTCTAGATTTTTTTTTTTCATCAGTAACCTCCCTTCTTGCTTGTGGGCCAATGAGAAGGCTGCAATGTCTTTGTCTGAGCTTAGCAACATCCCTAGCAACCAATAGGAAAGCTGCCTCCCCCTTACTATATAAGAACCTCCCCAGCAGCCATTTTCCACAGTTTTTTAAAGTTCTGAGAGAGCGAGCAGTGACATTGCTGTGCTCTCTGCTTTCATGTGTCATTATATTAGATAGTTAGTTAGCTGATATATATAATACAGATAGTTAGTGGGAGATAGTCAGTGTAGGTTAGATACTGATATAGTGTAGCTGATAGGTTCCAGTGCAGGGTGTTAGGCAGTGTGATAGGGATTACTGTTTCTCTACTGTCCATACATACATGCTACAGACACAGTGCTGTGATGTCACAAGTTCACGACAATACTTAGTGCACCAATGACTAATAAGTAGTCAGACCTGTTAAAATGTGAAGTTGCACTTATTGCAACAAAATATTCGCATCATTAGTGCCGATTAGCGCAATCGCGAATATATCGGAGCACTCTATCTGCATATAAAGCTAATGTAATGTTCCTCCGTGCCAACCATTATCTCCAGTCTCAGGAAACTTCTAGCAGCTTGGAAAATGTAGCTATAGTGACCCACGCCTGTATTGCACGCGCATTACATGAATATTACATTGCTGATTTTTGGCGGTCAAAAAAATAATAATCTCGAATTCTCAAATATATGACGAATATTCTAACAGATATTTCCAAAATATCGCAAATTCGAATATTGCCCCTGACGCTCATCACTGCTCATTATCTTTTTTTTAATTTTTATAAATATTTTATTTTCTTCAATAATAATTACAAAAAAGCAATTAAACAGCGCTGAAAAAGCGGAAATAAGCCAAAAACACAGAAAAGTAAACACAGCTTATATACATATACCATAGATGTTACTATAGTTTTGTCACCGCCAGATCTCTGAGAAGTTCTGATAGACGTTCTTCAGTACCTCCTGCATGATGTTCTTTTGTTTTGCTTTCGCTTTGACATCTCTTCTCCCTCTCCCAGCTGTCATCTATTAGCAGTGATTGCCTCCCTATATATCTCCTCCCATACTGCCTCACCTTGCGGTTTATACAACTTCCTGGATTGTGTTCACTGCTTGAAGTTGCTACTGCTGGTTCCTCGAGGTAAGTCTATTTCTTTATTTGTGTTTTCCTGTTGGCTTGATCCTAGGTGACCCTGATTCCTTCCGTATTAAGTGCAGGGAGCCGGTGGTCGTGTCCCCTCACTATTATAGGGTTTGCAGGTGTCATTCAGTCTAAGGTACGTGGACATGCAACTTTCTATCATTGAGATCTTTGCATGGGCTGAGCAGCCAGGGAGAGCTCTAGGGATTTAATAGGGCTCACCCTTTTGTTCCTTAGTTTGGGATCAAGTCAATCGGATCTTTATTTGTTACTTCTTGTCATCTGCAACACCATCCGTGACAAGTTTCCACATTAACGATAGCATTAAGTCCAACACTGTAGACACAAGCGTAGTACCTTTAAACCCCGCTATTCCCCCTCTTACCCTTAGCTGCTGTCGCTGATAGCCCGGACCCTGTACCCCCCCGTACCTGTCCGTCTACTCCACCCTTCGAGCTAAGCTAGTCAATACACCTCACTTCTGCAGAGCAGCATAATAACGCGTACCTCACCTACTTCGCCTCTCGACCTCCTCATACAGCTTTATTTGGGACATGATCCGTCTCCACTCCTCAAATACCGGGGAAATGGGCAAACCCCATCTCATGACTATCAGAACCTTTGCTATCAAACAGCCCTTCAACCAGGCTAATCGATGATCAGAAGGGTTAGGATTGTCAGGTATATAATAGCCCAAAATTACAGAAATCATATCTGGTGCACAAGCTTGGGGAATATCCGCCTGCAATGCTATAAATACCTGCTCCCAAAAGCGCTTTATCGCACTACATTCCCATAAAAGATGGATATATCCAACATTGGGTCTGCCACACTTTCGACAGGGAAAATCACGTCCTCGGTTATTAACAAACTTAGCCTGCATTTGCGGTGTATAGTATAGCCTATGTAAAATCTTAAACTGGATAAATCTATAGCTGGCTGCCAATGATACCTTTTTTATATTTTAAAAAATCTGTGGTCAGGGAAGGGGGGAGGTTTTTAATTCCTGTTCCCATTTAAATGTGCTTTTGAGGGGGAAACTCTGTGGACAGTGAATCTCGCATTTTCGAGTAAATCTGTGCCATTTTTATCTTTTTCCCTGCGTGAAAAAAACAGTAATCAAAGAATGATTGTTGTTCGGTAATTATATATGTTTTATTTAGTGTAGCGTCATAGGCGTGTTGTAGACGTGCATACATAAATTGATCTAAGAAGGTGTTTGTGAAAATAAATCCCCTAAAACTTTAAAACGATCTGCAACAAACAGATGGGCCACTCTAGTGATGCCCCTACAACTCCAATAAGTGTAATCAGTTATTTTTGAAAATTCCCCTAAATTACGATTCTCCCACAGCGGGGTAAAATGAAAAACGTGTCGCACCTGCAAAATCGTTTTCAATGTGTCCCAAACCCTCTGTAGTGTTCTCGCAATTAAACATCTAGTGTCTAAAGTAAGAAAGTGTGCAGTTTCTAAATGCATAAAAATATTGTCCAGTGACCTACCTGATACCCTGTTTAAGTACTGCCCTAGTGCGCTCTCACCAGCATTACAGCATCTTTGTATCTGCGCAGAGAAAAAGTAACCTTGAAAGGAAGTGATAGTCCCCCTTCTGACGCAGCCAGCCACAGATACCTCTGCTTTATGCGGACCCTCTTCCTCCCCCAAATTAGGTCATTTATTAAAACTTCCAATCTATAAAAAAAGCATCTTCTATCCAGATGGGGGAAGCACAGATCGGATACAGAACCAGCGGTAATATGATCATTTTTATTAATGCCAGACGATCAGTTTGCGATATTACAAATTTTTGCCAAGCTCTAATTTTCCCCTTTACTTTATCTATTACCGGGGAAAGATTTAACTCATAAAATCTACCTATGGGAAGACCTATCCTTATCCCCAGATATTCCAGGGAGTCATCCCTAGACAAAATCCGAACCAGGGAGCCTCCGTCGGGGGCCTTTCGATTTAGCGGGAGGAGTGAGGACTTAGCCCAGTTAATTAAATAACCGGACAGTTCACTAAACTCCTCTATCACCTGCATAACGTAGGGGACAGCCTTCCAGCCATGATCCAAAAAGAGAATGACATCGTCTGCATAGAGCCTGATTTTATCACTCTCTCCCGCTACCCCGAACCCCCGGATCTGACCATCCAGACGAATCCTGCAAACCAGTGGCTCCATAAATAGCGCAAATAATAAGGGAGAGATGGGGCATCCCTGTCTCGTGCCGCGTTGGAGCTCAATAATGGAGGAATTGACCCCGTCAATATTGACTCTGGCGATTGGTTGGGTGTATAAGAATTGAGTCATCACTGCTCATTATCATTAACCTGTTTCAGCGCTGGACTCCTAATGGAAAAAACAAAATCTTATACTGGCCAAAACCATAACCGATCAATAGATCGATTTCTAGCAATTCCTAAACCTCGTCTCATAACTTCTGTGTTAACGAGATCCCGCAATCACCTGCTCTGTCCGCCTCGTTTAGAAATTTTAAAGTCACTTAATTCATTGAAGAAATTCAGTGACTGCGTCAACAATGACAGGAAATGACGTTTAAGGTCCCTTTCCATGGGACGATATTACGGCACATTGTCCGAAGCGATCCTTCCCAACAATCTGCTGATCGCTAGCGGAGGAGACAGGTGCGTTTACACCGCCAGGTCACCACTAACGAGTGTTACTACGAACACTCATTAATAATGATCTTTTCAATGTAAAGCACCCTTTAGAAGTCGCCTGGTTCTGAATATCTTTAGCTCTGCTCTCTAAAGTCGTATCTACCTTGACCTTGTAGACAATCGGCATTCTGCTCACTTACAGGTGGTGACTGTGTATCTGTGTCACTGACTTTATAACCATATTATATGGAGCATAAACCACATGGAACGTCCTTCTTAGTTCCTGACAGAGGTCATCATTGCTGCTTCTCAGGTCGTCTTCTGTGGATCTTTCCATCTGTTTCTCATGTGTGATGGTGACATGTTCCACTTCATGTGTTTCTTAGCAATGTCCTCAAATAACGATTGTTTCTCTGATGCCGAGAGTAATAGCGAAGCAATGTGAACTTTCTGACAGATATTGGAATCTTACGTGTCGATTGGCATTTTCAATAACTGCTTTGTATGTCAAACATGGACATTAATTCTAATGTGGATTCCTTTCTGACAATATTTAATTCTTTTGCCGTTTTATATGTGGGCATGCTGTCACTTCTAGTGCACCACATCAGCTCCTTTCATCTTTTATCGTCACCATAAAAAAAGTCACTTGTTTGACTCATTGTCATTAGCCTGTCTCAGTGCTGGACTCCTAGAAACATTTCACGGAAGCCCCGATCCTGAATAATCCATTCTATTGTTTATATGATAATCCAAATCTGTCTTCATGGCTCTCAAGAATCTCAGAATTCCTGCACATACGTGTCTGCATCATATGTGGAAATTGCATTGCATGTTTTCATTAGTTGCTGCTGCAGTTTTGTATTGTAAGCCGGCCTCTTTAATATGCAATGTCTTCTGTGAAATTAACCTTTCATTGTCTGTTGATGTAGAGGAAAGTCAGGTGGGTGTATATATAGATATATATATGTATCTGCCCCTTCATTGGTAAATATGTGTAGCTGTATATATATTGGCCCCTTATATGGCCAATAGGGATATATATTCCCTTTATGGCCATGTATATATGGGTCCCCTGTATGTGGGCCCAGTATATGGGTATATATGTGGGCCTATAGCTGCCCATTTATGCCCCAGGTTTATATTGAGTATATATATATATATATATATATATATATATATAGATGTGCCCCAAGCATCTATATAGATATATATACTTAAATGTGGCCAATATCCCCCCACGGGTGCCCCCCCTCTGGTATGTGCCTGCAGGAGGGAGAGGCCGACAACTGGACAATTATGTCATTAAAGATCCTCTGCCGTTTGATATTATCTCCGATGTTTTGCATAACAGGGACAGAGGAGCAAAATGCTCCCCTGTCCCTGTGTAAGTACAGCACCAGAGATATGCGATATCTCCATAGGTGGGAGGATCAAAGAATACCCCCGCCTAGAAGCGTGTGCCACGAAACGCAGGCTGGCGCGGTGACATCATATCACGGGCCCACGTGGACTTGGCTGCAGGCGTGTGTGCGCAGGCCTGCAGTGCGGGAAGGCGGGAGTGAGCGCGCCGGGTTTAAATAACCTTTTTATTGAACACACCATGTAAACATTCACAGTGCAGGTGGAAAAAGTATGTGAACCCTTTGATTTAATAACTGGTTGAACCTCCTTTGGCAGCAATAACTTCAACCAAGCGTTTCCTGTAGTTGCAGATCAGACGTGCACAACGGTCAGGAGTAATTCTTCACCATTCCTCTTTACAGAACTGTTTCAGTTCAGCAATATTCTTGGGATGTCTGGTGTGAATCGCTTTCTTGAGGTCATGCCACAGCATCTCAATCGGGTTGAGGTCAGGACTCTGACTGGGCCACTCCAGAAGGCGGATTTTCTTCTGTTTAAGCCATTCTGTTGATTTACTTCCATGCTTTGGGTTGTTGTTCTGTTGCAACACCCATCTTCTGTTGAGCTTCAGCTGGTGGACAGATGGCCTTAAGTTCTCCTGCAAAATGTCTTGATAAACTTGGGAATTCATTTTTCCTTCAATGATAGCAATCCGTCCAGGCCCTGACGCAGCAAAGCAGCCCCAAACCATGATGCCCCCACCACCATACCTCACAGTTGGGATGAGGTTTTGATGTTGGTGTGCTGTGCCTCTTTTTCTCCACACATAGTGTTGTGTGTTTCTTCCAAACAACTCAACTTTGGTTTCATCTGTCCACAGAATATTTGGCCAGTACTGCTGTGGAACATCCAGGTGCTCTTGTGCAAACTGTAAACGTGCAGCAATGTTTTTCTGGACAGCAGTGGCTTCCTCTGTGGTATCCTCCCATGAAATCCATTCTTGTTTAGTGTTTTACGTATCGTAGATTCGCTAACAGGGATGTTAGCATATGCCAGAGACTTTTGTAAGTCTTTAGCTGACACTCTAGGATTCTTCTTCACCTCATTGAGCAGTCTGTGCTGTGCTCTTGCAGTCATCTTTACAGGACAGCCACTCCTAGGGAGAGTAGCAGCAGTGCTGAACTTTCTCCATTTATAGACCATTTGTCTTACAGTGGACTGATGGACAGCAAGGCTTTTGGAGAAACTTTTATAACCCTTTTCAGCTTTATGCAAGTCAACAATTCTTAATCGTAGGTCTTCTGAGAGCTCTTTTGTGTGAGGCATCATTTACATCAGGCAAGTGAGAAGCAAACCCAGAAACTGGTGTGTGTTTTTTATAAGGCAGGGCAGCTGTAACCAACACCTCCAATCTCATCTCATTGATTGGACTCCAGTTGGCTGACACCTCACTCCAATTAGCTCTTGGAGATGTCATTAGTCTAGGGGTTCACATACTTTTTCCACCTACTGTGAATGTTTACATGGTGTGTTCAATAAAAACATGGTAACATTTAATTCTTTGTGTGTTATTAGTTTAACCGCCTCCGGACCGCCTAACGAAGGATCGCGTTCCGGAGGCGGCAGCCCTGCGCACAGTCACGCATATATGCGTCATCTCGCGAGACGCGAGATTTCGCTCAAAGCCAGCCCGCGCATGCGCATCGCGGGCCGGCAAAAGTTAGAGGGGGGTCACGTCATCAGCTTGCCAGCCAATGATCGTGGCTGGCAAGCTGATGATTTTTAAAAAATCGAATCAGAAGCCAGATAACACATTATATTTGTAAATACAGGGAGTGCAGAATTATTAGGCAAGTTGTATTTTTGAGGATTAATTTTATTATTGAACAACAACCATGTTCTCAATGAACCCAAAAAACTCATTAATATCAAAGCTGAATATTTTTGGAAGTAGTTTTTAGTTTGTTTTTAGTTTTAGCTATTTTAGGGGGATATCTGTGTGTGCAGGTGACTATTACTGTGCATAATTATTAGGCAACTTAACAAAAAACAAATATATACCCATTTCAATTATTTATTTTTACCAGTGAAACCAATATAACATCTCAACATTCACAAATATACATTTCTGACATTCAAAAACAAAACAAAAACAAATCAGTGACCAATATAGCCACCTTTCTTTGCAAGGACACTCAAAAGCCTGCCATCCATGGATTCTGTCAGTGTTTTGATCTGTTCACCATCAACATTGCGTGCAGCAGCAACCACAGCCTCCCAGACACTGTTCAGAGAGGTGTACTGTCTTCCCTCCTTGTAAATCTCACATTTGATGATGGACCACAGGTTCTCAATGGGGTTCAGATCATGTGAACAAGGAGGCCATGTCATTAGATTTTCTTCTTTTAAACCCTTTCTTGCCAGCCACGCTGTGGAGTACTTGGACGCGTGTGATGGAGCATTGTCCTGCATGAAAATCATGTTTTTCTTGAAGGATGCAGACTTCTTCCTGTACCACTGCTTGAAGAAGGTGTCTTCCAGAAACTGGCAGTAGGACTGGGAGTTGAGCTTGACTCCATCCTCAACCCGAAAAGGGCCTACAAGCTCATCTTTGATGATATCAGCCCAAACCAGTACTCCACCTCCACCTTGCTGGCGTCTGAGTCGGACTGGAGCTCTCTGCCCTTTACCAATCCAGCCACGGGCCCATCCATCTGGCCCATCAAGACTCACTCTCATTTCATCAGTCCATAAAACCTTAGAAAAATCAGTCTTGAGATATTTCTTGGCCCAGTCTTGACGTTTCAGCTTGTGTGTCTTGTTCAGTGGTGGTCGTCTTTCAGCCTTTCTTACCTTGGCCATGTCTCTGAGTATTGCACACCTTGTGCTTTTGGGCACTCCAGTGATGTTGCAGCTCTGAAATATGGCCAAACTGGTGGCAAGTGGCATCTTGGCAGCTGCACGCTTGACTTTTCTCAGTTCATGGGCAGTTATTTTGCGCCTTGGTTTTTCCACACGCTTCTTGCAACCCTGTTGACTATTTTGAATGAAACGCTTGATTGTTCGATGATCACGCTTCAGAAGCTTTGCAATTTTAAGAGTGCTGCATCCCTCTGCAAGATATCTCACTATTTTTGACTTTTCTGAGCCTGTCAAGTCCTTCTTTTGACCCATTTTGCCAAAGGAAATAATTATGCACACCTGATATAGGGTGTTGATGTCATTAGACCACACCCCTTCTCATTACAGAGATGCACATCTCCTAATATGCTTAATTGGTAGTAGGCTTTCGAGCCTATACAGCTTGGAGTAAGACAACATGCATAAAGAGGATGATGTGGTCAAAATACTCATTTGCCTAATAATTCTGCACTCCCTGTATAAGGTGTTAAATGACTTCTCTGCTCCTCTGCTGGTCCTTTTCGTCGGTTGGTTCCAGCAGAGGAGCACACATCACTGTGAGTACCCACCAACACTACACTTAGCCCCAGATCACCCCCCATCACCCCAATTAACCCCTTGATCACCCCTGTCAATCACCTAGTGAAAGGAAAAAAGAAGACACCCTAAGGTATTTTGTGATGGGCATAGTGAGTTCATGGAAGTTTTTATTTTTTGTCACAAGTTAGTGGAATATGAGACTTTGTAAGAAAAAATAGAAATAAAAAATAAATCATCATTTTCCGCTAACTTGTGACAAAAAATAAAAAGTTCTATGAACTCACTATGCCCATCAGCGAATACCTTAGGGTGTCTACTTTCCGAAATGGGGGTCATTTGTGGGGTGTTTGTACTGTCTGGCCATTGTAGAACCTCAGGAAACATGACAGGTGCTCAGAAATTTAGAGCTGCTTCAAAAAGCGGAAATTCACATTTTTGTACCATAGTTTGTAAATGCTATAACTTTTACCCAAACCATTTTTTTTTTTACCCAAACATTTTTTTTTTTATCAAAGAAATGTAAAACAATAAATTTAGAGAAAAATGTATATATGGATGTCGTTTTTTTTACAAAATTTTACAACTGAACGTGAAAAATGTCATTTTTTTGCAAAAAAATCTTTAAATTTCGATTAATAACAAAAAAAGTAAAAATGTCAGTAGCAATAAAATACCACCAAATGAAAGCTCTATTAGTGAGAAGAAAAGGAGGTAAAATTAATTTGGGTGGTAAGTTGCATGACCGAGCAATAAACCGTGAAAGTAGTGTAGTGCAGAAGTGTAAAAAGTGGCCTGGTCATTAAGGGTGTAGCTAAGGGAGCTGAGGTGGTTAAGCAGACTGTGATTGTCTATTGTTGTGACTTAGATGAAGATCAGATCACATTTTATGACCAATTTGTGCAGAAATCCATATCATTCCAAAGGGTTCACATACTTTTTCTTGCAACTGTATATCTCATTTAGCTGTAGTACATAAGGAAATGAAGCAGAATATCCTAGATAAAATTTTGGAACTGGGAGGGAGTAAGGTGTCAGTCTCTTCTATTTATTACAGAATGGAGAAGGAAAAGACCCAAGGGGGAGGCAGTGGGACTTCATAAAATTGGGTTGAACAGCTAGGAGATGGGAATATACAGTCGTGGCCAAAAGTTTTGAGAATTACATAAATATTGGAAATTGGAAAAGTTGCTGCTTAAGTTTTTATAATAGCAATTTGCATATACTCCAGAATGTTATGAAGAGAGATCAGATGAATTGCATAGTCCTCTTTGCCATGAAAATGAACTTAATCCCAAAAAAACCTTTCCACTGCATTTCATTGCTGTCATTAAAAGACCTGCTGAGATCATTTCAGTAATCGTCTTGTTAACTCAGGTGAGAATGTTGACGAGCACAAGGCTGGAGATCATTATGTCAGGCTGATTGGGTTAAAATTGCAGACTTGACATGTTGCTTGAAATCATTGTTCTTCCATTGTTAACCATGGTGTCCTGCAAAGAAACCTGTGCAGCCATCATTGCGTTGCATAAAAATGGCTTCACAGGCAAGGATATTGTGGCTACTAAGATTGCACCTCAATCAACAATTTATAGGATCATCAAGAACTTCAAGGAAAGAGGTTAAATTCTTGTTAAGAAGGCTTCAGGGCGTCCAAGAAAGTCCAGCAAGCGCCAGGATAGTCTCCTGAAGAGGATTCAGCTGCGGGATCGGAGTGCCACCAGTGCAGAGCTAGCTCAGGAATGGCAGCAGGCAGGTGTGAGCGCATCTGCACGCACAGTGAGGCGAAGACTTTTGGAAGATGGCCTGGTGTCAAGAAGGGCAGAAAAGAAGCCACTTCTCTCCAAAAAAAACATCAGGGACAGATTGATCTTCTGCAGAAAGTATGGTGAATGGACTGCTGAGGACTGGGGCAAAGTCATATTCTCCGATGAAGCCTCTTTCCGATTGTTTGGGGCATCTGGAAAAAGGCTTGTCCGGAGAAGAAAAGGTGAGCAGTACCATCAGTCCTGTGTCATGCCAACAGTAAAGCATCCTGAGACCATTCATGTGTGGGGTTGCTTCTCATCCAAGGGAGTGGGCTCACTCACAATTTTGCCCAAAAACACAGCCATGAATAAAGAATGGCACCAAAACACCCTCCAACAGCAACTTCTTCCAACAACCCAACAACAGTTTGGTGAAGAACAATGCATTTTCCAGCACGATGGAGCACCGTGCCATAAGGCAAAAGTGATAACTAAGTGGCTCGGGGACCAAAGCATTGACATTTTGGGTCCATGGCCTGGAAACTCCCCAGATCTTAATCCCATTGAGAACTTGTGGTCAATCCTTGTGGACAAACAAAAACCCACTAATTCTGACAAACTCCAAGAAGTGATTATGAAAGAATGGGTTGCTATCAGTCAGGAATTGGTCCAGAAGTTGATTGAGAGCATGCCCAGTCGAATTGCAGAGGTCCTGAAAAAGAAGGGCCAACACTGCAAATACTGACTCTTTGCATAAATGTCATGTAATTGTCGATAAAAGCCTTTGAAACGTATGAAGTGCGTGTAATTATATTTCACTACATCACAGAAACAACTGAAACAAAGATCTAAAAGCAGTTTAGCAGCAAACTTTGTGAAAACTAATATTTGTGTCATTCTCAAAACTTTTGGCCACGACTGTACATCAGAAAATACAAAAAGAATAGTTAATAGTGAGAAGAAGTCACATTCTACTTTCACACTAGCGTTTTTTCTGGATCCGGCAGGGATCAGCAAAAACCCTTCCATTACTGATAATAAAACCGTCTGCATTCGTTCTGAACGGATCCGGTTGTATTATCTTTAACATACCCAAGACGGATTCGTCATGAACTCCATTGAAATTCAATGGGGGGCGGATCCGTTTTCTATTTTGTCAGAGAAAACGGATCTTGTTCCACATCCCAGGACGGAAAGAAAACCGCAGCATGCTGCTCTCCAGTATGGGAATGCAACCAAACGGAACGCATTTTGGAGCACTTCGTTCTGTTCAGTTACGTTTTGTCCCTATTGACAATGAATGGGGACAAAATGGAAGCCTTTTTTTCCGGTATTGAGATCCTAGGATGGATCTCAATACCGGAAAATAGAAACGCTAGTGTGAAAGTAGCCTAAATGAAGCTTGGAGGGACACTCAATTAAGAATTATACGAAGAGCCATATTTGGCTTTAATATACCTTCACACCCAGATAAACCTGACCGTATGACATATTGTCCTAAATGTGGCAAGGGGTACACGAACTTATACCATGGGCTCTGGATGTGCCCGAAGAGCAAACAGCTTTGGGAGGGGGAGGCTCGGATGTTCAGAGAGATGTGGGTGCAGAGGGTGGAATTACCCCCCCCCCCCAACTCTTCGTATTCGACTTTGTGGAAGGGGAGGGTTCAAGGATGTCTCTTCTACATCTGTTCCGGTGTGTATGGTGACCAAAAGATGTATATTGCAGAGGTGGTTGCAGGTGGAGATTCCCTCAATACCCACTATTGTGGAACAACTGAAAAAGCTTTTGCATATTGAGCACTCAGATACACTAAGATCTAAGGATAAATACACAAAGAAACAAAGAGGCTTTTTCAAAAATGGAAGAGCTTTATTGTTATGTATGTATATGACAGATTTAGAAATACAACATCTCATGCAGCCTTTCTCTCTAACAGAGTGGTATCTAGTGGAGCAGATAAGGGGAGGGGGGGGGGACTTGGAAAGCTGCTCTTAAGCAATACTGGTATAAGACGTGGTCAAAGAGACTTTGGTGGGTTGTCAGATAAATATTAGTGCATCTAGTTAGGGAAGGATGTTCATAAAATGTAAGCCTTTTATTTTGAGCTGAAGTTGGACATTGTGCTCTATTGATGTTGTGTACCCCAATTGTATGTGACACTGTTTTAGGCTCTGCGTACCCTGTTGCTGTTATGTAGTAAATAACAATGAAGATTTTAAAAAAACTCGTCCAGGGTTATCTCATCACCCTTCCATATCACAAAGATATCGTCAATGTAGCGCCACCAACTCAGGATGTGCTCGCCCAATTTGGACCTTTACACATGCCGATCCTCCCACTGTGCCATAAAGATAATGGCATAAGTTCGATCCCATCGAGGTTGTCCCCGAAAAGGGAGTAATTCCTCCCGGAGACAACCTCCAACAGTCTGAGGATCAGCCGTGCACAGGGTGGAGCACATCCCGAGTTGGCCAGAACCACATGGATGGCATCCAAACCTGCTTCATGTTTAATAGACGTATACAGTGATGTTACATCAAATGTTACCAAATAGTATTCATTCATGAATACAACATCTTTTAACTTTGTCAAAAAATCTGAGGTGTCTTTGGCTTAAGAGGGATTGGCTATGAAAATCCCCAAAAAATAGCTATTGGACTGAAAATTGCACCCCAGGAGGGGGTCTGGGTCTGCCAGGAGGATCCTTCAAATCCTTATGTATCTTTGGGAGCATGTATAATACTGGTGTGCACCCCTCTGATTCTGTCCCCAGGTAGTGCACCCCTCTGATTCTGTCCCCAGGTAGTGCACCCCTCTGATTCTGTCCCCAGGTAGTGCACCCATTTGATTCTGTCCCCAGGTAGTGCACACCTCTGATTCTGTCCCCAGGTAGTGCACACCTCTGATTCTGTCCCCAGGTAATTCACTTTTCTGATTCTATCCCCAGGTAGTGCACCCCTCTAATACTGTCCCCAGGTAGTGCACCCCTCTGATTCAGTCCCCAGGTAGTGCACCCCTCTGACTCTGTTCCCAGGTAGTGCACCCCTCTGATTTAGTCCCCAGGTAATGCACCCCTATGATTTAGTCCCCAGGTAGTGCACCCCTCTGATTCAGTCCCCAGGTAGTGCACCCCTCTGATTCAGTCCCCAGGTAGTGCACCCCTCTGATTCTGTCCCCAGGTAGTGCAGCCCTCTGATTCTGTCCCCAGGTAGAGTCCCCCTGTCAATCTACCATTCACTCCATAAAAAGCAGGCCCATAACTGAATTTACAAAAAGGTCTATGCAACTATGCCTGCCATAGATTAACACCTTCCTGCTTTCCACGTCTGTCTCAGCCGCTCACAGGTGGAGACAGACAGGGGCAGATTGGAAACTAAAAGTGGCTCTGGGAAAAAAAGAGTAAAAGTGGCCCCATGTTGTAGGTAGGTCCAAACTTACAGAAGGTGGGGCAACACAATTAGACAGGACCAACAGAAGTAGGCAGGGCCATCAATACCATAGTGCAGAGCAATATATTACCCCACCTGAACTAAATACCACAGTGCTGCTGGCTAGGTGCGTAGGACAGAATCAGATAATTATGTACCTGGCTGGCGGCCGTGAGGACTTCTTGGGTGGCCATCCTAGGCATCGGCCCAACAGTAAATTTCCCTGTAGGGTCTATGGCCAAACCACCCCTGGAGACATACAAGTGGTAGGGACAGTTTTCAAGAAGCCTTTAATTGTGGAATATTGGATAGGGACACTGTAGGTAGAGCATCTACACTGTCATCTGTTCCGTTATACATAGACACATTAATTAATAGATAAGCAATGCTTTTTGGCTATGAGTCACAAATTGGGGGTGATACACCTGTCCCATTCTACTGTTTGCTGCGTGTCCACAAGGATTAATAGATAAGTAATTCTATTAGACCCTGATTCACAAATTGGGGTGATTCACCTGTCTCATTCTATTGTTTGTGGTGTGTCCACATTAATTAATAGATAAGCAATTCTCTCAGTTCGTGAGTTGCAAATTGGGGTGATACACTTGTCTCTTTCTACTGTTTGTGGTGTGTCCACATTGACTGATAGATAAGCAATTTTATTAGGCCCTGATTCACAAAGTGGGTGATATGCCTGCCTCAGTCTACTGTTTGTGGGATGTCCACATTGATTAATAGATAAGAAATTCTATTAGGCCGTGATTCACAAATTGGGGTGATATACCTGTCTCTTCTGTTTGTGGCGTGTGCACATTGGCTAAACGATAAGCAATTCTATTTGACCCTGATTCACAAATGGGGGTGATTCACCTGTCTCATTCTATTGTTTGTGGCGTGTCCATATTGATTAATAGATAAGCAATTATATTAGGCCTTGATTTGCAAATTGAGGTGATATATATGTATCATTCTACTGTTTGTGGCATGTCCACATTGATTAATAGATAAGCTATTCTATTAGGCCCTGATTCAGAAATGGGGGAGATTCACCTGTCTCATTCTATTGTTTGTGGTGTGTCAACATTGATTAATATATAATTGGGGTGATATGCCTGTCTCATTCTACTGGGGTGATATGCCTGTCTCATTCTACTGTTTGTGGAGTGTCCACATTGATTAATAGATAAGCAATTCTAATAAGCCATGATTTATAAATTGGGGTGATACACCTGCCTCATTCTACTGTTTGTGGTGTGTCCACATTGATTGATCGATAAGCAATTCTATTAGGCCCTGATTCACAAATTGGAGTGATACACCTGTCTCATTCTATTGTTTTTGGCGTGTCCACATTGATTAATAGATAAGCAATTCTACTAGGCTGTGATTCACAAATTGGGATGATACACCTTTTCTACTGTTTGTGGGATGTCCACATTTACTACTAGATAAGCAATTCTATTAGGCCCTTATTCACAAATTGGAGTGATACACCTGTCCTATTCTACTGTTTGTGGTATGTCCACATTGATTAATATGTAAGCAATTCATTAGGCCCTGAGTTACAAATTGGGGTGATACACCTGCCTCATTCTACTGTTTGTGGTGTGCTCACATTGATTAATAGGTAAGCAACTCTTTTAGGCCCTGATTCACAAATTGGAGTGGTACACCTGTCTCATTCTACTGTTTGTGGTGTGTCCACATTGATTAATAGGTAAGAAATTTATTGGGCCCTGAGTTACAAATTGGGGTGAGACACCTGTCTCATTCTACTGTTTGTGGCGTGTCCACAATGATTAATAGATAAGCAATTCTATCAGGCCGTGAGTTGCAAATTGGGGCGATACACCTGTCTCATTCCACTGTTTGTGGCGTGTCCACATTGATTAATAGATAAGCAATACTTTTAGGGTGATATACAGTGGCTAAAAAAAGTCTACACACCCCTGTTAAAATGTCAGGTTTCTGTGATGTAAAAAAATTAGACAAAGATAAATCATTTCAGAACTTTTTCCACCTTTAATGTGACCTATAAACTGTACAATTGAAAAACAAACTAAAATATTTTAGGTAGAGGGAAGAAAAGATAATACTAATACTTTGTTGAAGCACCTTTTGATTTTATTACATCACTCAGTCTTTTTGGATATGAGTCTATCAGCATGGCACATTTTGACTTGGCAAGATTTGCCCACTATTCTTTGCAAAAACACTCCAAATCTGTCAGATTGTGAGGGCATCTCCTGTGCACAGCCCTCTTCAGATCACCCCACAGATTGTCAATCGGATTCAGGTCTGGGCTCTGGCTGGGCCATTCCAAAACTTTAATCTTCTTCTGGTGAGGCCATTCCTTTGTTGATTTGGATGTATGCTTTGGGTCGTTGTCATGCTGTAAGGCCCCAGTTCCAGCTGAAGAAGAACAGCCCCTTGGCATGATGCTGCCACCACCATGCTTCACTGTGGGTATGGTGTTCTTCTGGTGATGTGCAGTGTTGTTTTTGCGCCAAACATATCTTTTGGAATTATGGCCAAAAAGTTCAACCTTGGTTTCATCAGACCATAATATCTTTTCCCACATGCTTTTGGGAGACTTCAGATGTGTTTTTGCTAAATGTAGCCTGGCTTGGATGTTATTCTTGGTAAGAAAAGGCTTTCGTCTTGCCCCTTTACCCCATAGCCCAGACATATGAAGAATACGGGAGATGGTTGTCACATGTACCACACAGCCAGTACTTGCCAGATATTCCTGCAGCTCCTTTAATGTTGCTGTAGGTCTCTTGGTAGCCTCTTTTCATCAATTTTGAAGGGACGTCCAGTTCTTGGTAATGTTACTGTTGTGCCATATTTTCTCCATTTGATGATGACGGTCTCCACTGTGTTCCATGGTAGATCTAATGCCTTGGAAATTCTTTTGTACCTTTCTCCTGACTGATACCTTCTAACAATGAGATCCCTTTGATGCTTTGGAAGCTCTCTGTGGACCATGGCTTTTGCTGTGGGATGCGACTAAGAACATTTCAGGAAAAAACAACTAGAGCAGTTGAACTTTATTTGGGGTTAATCAGAGGCACTTTAAATGATGGTAGGTGTATGCTGACTCCTATTTAACATGATTTTGAATAGAGGTGGGACGACGAATCAGTCGAATCCACAAATCCCTTGAATCTTGCTGGATTCGTGGGATTTGTGGACTCGAATCCCGACGTTCGATAACGGGATTCATTGTCGACGAATGCCGTTATCGAATAATCGGCCGATTCATTGCTATGTGGGCGGGAGCGGGGGCGGTTTACTTTAACTTTAAATCAATGCATCTTTATTACCTTACAATGAAGCTCCAGTAACAGGCAGAGCGGGTGGTAGCGTAACGTCACTTAATCACGTGACGCGCCTGCTCCGCCTGCTTCATTCATAAAGTGGGCGCAGCAGGGGCGTCACGTTAGAAAGTGACGTTACGCCGCCCGCTCTGCCTGTTACTGGAGCTTCATTGTAAGGTAATAAAGATGCACTGAACCTGATTTAAAGTTAAAGTAAAAGTTACTGCCGGGCCGGGGCTGTTATGGGGAGGGGGATCTGTGGATGGCGCTGTTATGGGAGGGGGATCTGTGGATGGCGCTGTTATGGGGGATCTGTGGATGGCGATGTTATGGGGGGGGATGTGTGGATGACACATATAGCATAAGATGCTATATAGTGTCATCCATAGATCCCCCGATAGCATGGTCATCCACAGATCCCCTCCATAACAGTGTCATCCACAGATCCCCCTCCCATAACAGTGCCATCCACAGATCCCATCCATAACATCGCCATCCACAGATCCCCCTCCCAGAACAGTGCCATCCACAGATCCCCCATACCAGTGTCATCCACAGATCCCCCATACCAGTGTCATCCACAGATCCCCTGTAATAGTATGTTATCCACAGATCCCCCATAACAGTGTCATCCACAGATCCCCCACATAACAGTGTCATCCACAGATCCCCATAACAGTGTCATCCACAGATCCCCCACATAACAGTGTCATCCACAGATCCCCATAACAGTGTCATCCACAGATCCCCCACATAACAGTGTCATCCACAGATCCCCCACATAACAGTGTCATCCACAGATCCCCCATAACAGTGTCATCCACAGATCCCCCACATAACAGTGTCATCCACAGATCCCCATAACAGTGTCATCCACAGATCACTTTGTTTCTTACACCGTTCACATAATTCTTATGTACAGGATTCATAGGATTCGAGATTAGAAAGATTCGATATATTCGAGAACCTTTTCGGATTTGAAAAAAATTGGATTCGTCCCACCTCTAATTTTTATTTGTAAGATATATCGGAATGGCTCACCCTCCAAGTTGTAATGAAAAAGGGTGCTCCCCCTAAAAAGGTTACCCCAAACCTTAAAAGAGGATAAAATGTATAATAGGATAAGAGGGGCACACCTACATCTAATTCACATCGACCACTAGACAGTAATATATAAGTAAAAGAATTTATTAAATATACATACGGTACCTGATAAATCTATAATACATCTAAAATACATAAATCTATGCTGTAAATTAATATCAATGCAGATAGAATGCGGTCGTACTAAGGGTTAATAACGTCATGCACTAAATTCTTGGTAGTGAATGTCTCTAGTGGGATTGCTAAAACTCGATATAGTAGATAAGAATGCAGTCACTATATTGGTCCGCGATATGCGATTCTTCCAAGAGAGAAAAAATATATAGATGCGTTAATCTTTCAATATAGGAAAATGTCCTTGGCGTATGATTACATACATTCCTTTTTATAGTGGTAACTTCGTTTCACAGTTATAGCTCCGCTAGTGCACTGTGATACAATATAGCAAGTACTCACTGTTTGTAGAAGCGGTAAAGTGTTCGGGTCGTTGCGCTTAGCCTGGCGTCCCACGTGTTGTCAGCGCAGATGATTGTACCTCCAATCTACTTTATCGTGAGTTGTAAGCTTGCACTGAATGAACTTGCACAAAAAAGGAAGAAACAGTCCGTTTGATGAGCTAGGGTCAGTATGGATTCGGCCCTACTTGAGATTCGCCATTGCTTTGTATCTTTTTTGCACGGCAGGACTTTTGTTTCTTTACAGATTAGTTGCAAATTTGGTGAAGATGCGCAAATGATGTTGCGGTTTCCTTCTTTCTGTTGAGACAAGTCTACACCATACGTGTTTCGGAGTTAGCACGACTCCTTCCTCAGTGGTCAAGTCTCATCTGATGTTTGCCTCTTTATATAGGACTACATCCATTACCCATTTAGAGCTATTGCGTCATTTAGTGCAGCACCTGAAAGCTGACGCCCAGCTTAGCTGATCATTTAACCTCTTAGTCACAGTGTTGCAGAAATATATGTGCATAGTATAAAACTGGACAATAATACACTGTGTGCAGAATTATTAGGCAAATGAGTATTTTGACCACATCATCCTCTTTATGCATGTTGTCTTACTCCAAGCTGTATAGGCTCGAAAGCCTACTACCAATTAAGCATATTAGGTGATGTGCATCTCTGTAATGAGAAGGGTGTGGTCTAATGAAATCAACACCCTATATTAGGTGTGCATAATTATTAGGCAACTTCCTTTCCTTTGGCAAAATGGGTCAAAAGAAGGACTTGACAGGCTCAGAAAAGTCAAAAATAGTGAGACATCTTGCAGAGGGATGCAGCACTCTTAAAATTGCAAAGCTTCTGAAGCGTGATCATCGAACAATCAAGCGTTTCATTCAAAATAGTCAACAGGGTCGCAAGAAGCGTGTGGAAAAACCAAGGCGCAAAATAACTGCCCATGAACTTAGAAAAGTCAAGCGTGCAGCTGCCAAGATGCCACTTGCCACCAGTTTGGCCATATTTCAGAGCTGCAACATCACTGGAGTGCCCAAAAGCACAAGGTGTGCAATACTCAGAGACATGGCCAAGGTAAGAAAGGCTGAAAGACGACCACCACTGAACAAGACACACAAGCTGAAACGTCAAGACTGGGCCAAGAAATATCTCTTTCTAAGGTTTTATGGACTGATGAAATGAGAGTGAGTCTTGATGGGCCAGATGGATGGGCCCGTGGCTGGATTGGTAAAGGGCAGAGAGCTCCAGTCCGACTCAGACGCCAGCAAGGTGGAGGTGGAGTACTGGTTTGGGCTGGTATCATCAAAGATGAGCTTGTAGGGCCTTTTCGGGTTGAGGATGGAGTCAAGCTCAACTCCCAGTCCTACTGCCAGTTTCTGGAAGACACCTTCTTCAAGCAGTGGTACAGGAAGAAGTCTGCATCCTTCAAGAAAAACATGATTTTCATGCAGGACAATGCTCCATCACACGCGTCCAAGTACTCCACAGCGTGGCTGGCAAGAAAGGGTATAAAAGAAGAAAATCTAATGACATGGCCTCCTTGTTCACCTGATCTGAACCCCATTGAGAACCTGTGGTCCATCATCAAATGTGAGATTTACAAGGAGGGAAGACAGTACACCTCTCTGAACAGTGTCTGGGAGGCTGTGGTTGCTGCTGCACGCAATGTTGATGGTGAACAGATCAAAACACTGACAGAATCCATGGATGGCAGGCTTTTGAGTGTCCTTGCAAAGAAAGGTGGCTATATTGGTCACTGATTTGTTTTTGTTTTGTTTTTGAATGTCAGAAATGTATATTTGTGAATGTTGAGATGTTATATTGGTTTCACTGGTAAAAATAAATAATTGAAATGGGTATATATTTGTTTTTTGTTAAGTTGCCTAATAATTATGCACAGTAATAGTCACCTGCACACACAGATATCCCCCTAAAATAGATAAAACTAAAAACAAACTAAAAACTACTTCCAAAAATATTCAGCTTTGATATTAATGAGTTTTTTTGGGTTCATTGAGAACATGGTTGTTGTTCAATAATAAAATTAATCCTCAAAAATACAACTTGCCTAATAATTCTGCACTCCCTGTAGTAGTGGTTCCTGAATGTACAGTTTTTTCTGAATCTTTGTGAACATAAGATAAAAATAACCAGTGAATATTTTTAAACAACTATAATTTTAAGACATTATATTATAAAACTACTCTAATCATACATTTATATTATAAAATCCTCAATATATATAGGAATATATCTAAAAACAAAAAGTATATATCTAAATATTCAACTACTGTTTGTTCATTCACATTTATTTCATTGCACTTTTCAAATGCGGTTCTTACTGCGGTTTTCAGATGCCGTAATTTTTATAATCGCCAATTGCACATTCTTTAAATGCAATAAAATATGCTCCTAAAATGTTTATACGTCTTTGCCATAGCATATTATATATACATGGCAGGGTAATACCGTATATTGTAGACATGTGTATATATGTGGAAGCTTATAATTAAAAAGCTGGACCTATCTAGTTGGAACGTGGGGTTAATAGTGTTTCGTTCTCCATAGATAAGTTGTGTGTTGGCTGGTTAGTAATGAGTTGTTTCCACAGAGTGTGGACACATGGATCTCTATAATTATGTGTATGTCTACATCCAGACCAAGCGTTTTTGAGACGATCTAGAAGTGTATATACCAACCAGTCAAGCCTGTTTATTTAAATCATACCTTACTATATATACTGATGTTTTTAAATTCTAATATCAACAGATATATATGTTCTCCTACAGTTTTTATTTAGTTTAGTTTAGAGAAATCTTGATCCATATTATATAGGGAGCCTTTAGATAATAACGATGTGTAAGTACATAGTTAGTGCATAATGAACAAGTAGTTTTTTATAGGTGGTTTTTTATACTTCCATAAATAGTTATTCGTAAAAAACATTTATTTAAAAATTATTTTTAGTTTTATTTAAAACATATAAATACATAAAAATATAAATGCATGAAAAATGATAAAAAATGATAAAAATAGTTTTTTTCTTTTCTTTCTTTTAGGAGATATTTAGTCTACAGCAATTTAAGGTATATTTTTGGTAAGTATTATATGGGGTCCATTTGGTCTTTTGAGTTATAGCAATGAGGGACACAAGTTGTTTTCAATTGTCCTCTTTTTACAAAAAACCGAATACCTCCATCTCTGCATTTAATCCTTGTGGGAGGAGGGAATTGAACTCAAAAATCTTTCTAGATTCCATCCTAGACATTTTTCCTATGTGGTCCCCTCCTCTCCACTGTATGTTTACTTTTTCTAGGGCCACAAAGTTTATCCCTCTTGGGTCCTGATTGTGCGCTGTTTTAAAGTGGAGTGACAGGGCATGCTTGTCATATCCTTTTTTAATATTTGTGATATGCTCAGCTATACGTTTTTTTAAGGTTCTTTTAGTTCTGCCCACGTATTGTTTTCTGCATGGGCACTGTATAATGTATATTACGCTTTCTGTGTTGCATGTCAGGAATTCCCTAATTTTATGTATATGATTATTGCTAGTTGATTTCACTTATTTTTTTAGGGGATGTAGTAAATTTGCATCCTATACAGGACCCACATCTATAAAAACCTGACATACCTATCCATTTATGGATGGTTGGTATTTTTAAGGTTTTGTTGTTGATTGTAGGAGCAACTAATAGGCCCAAATTTGGTGCCTTAGTGAAAATAATATGAGGTTTATTGGGCAATACGTGTCCTATTGTTCTATCTTTAATGATGTAGTGCCAATGCTTATTGATTATATGTTTAATCTTTTTATATTGTGAATTGAATGGCAATATTTTTCTGACAGTTTCTTGTGTTGTGGACTTTCGAATTTCTATTTTTTCCAAGAAAAAAGTGTTTCGATCAAATTTGCGTACTGTATCTAGCGAGGATTCTAATAGGTCTAAGGGATACTTTTTCTCTAAAAATTGATCCTTTAAAATGGCTGCTTCTTCTTCAAATGTGTCTTGTTTTGAACAATTTCTTTTAATGCCTCTGAATTGTCCTGACGGTATATTTAAAAGCCATTGCGGCAAATGGCAACTATTATATAGTATGTGGCTATTCTTTGATGTCGGTTTATGATAAGTGCTGCATACTAATTTTTGATCTTCTATATTAATTTGTAGATCTAGGAATTCGATAGAGGACATGCTTGTGGTCGCTGAGAACCGTAAGTTCAATAAATTATCGTTAATGACTTCCAAAAAAGAATCCAATGATTTTTGATCTTTATTCCATATAAACAGCACGTCATCTATGTAACGGTCCCAGAGCACCAGGTCTGTCCCCAGCTTTGGGGTGATGACGTCTTGCTCCCACTGGGCCATAAACAGGTTGGCATTAGAGTTGAGCGAACACCTGGATGTTCGGGTTCGAGAAGTTCGGCCGAACTTCCCGGAAATGTTCGGGTTCGGGATCCGAACCCGATCCGAACTTCGTCCCGAACCCCATTGAAGTCAATGGGGACCCAAACTTTTCGGCACTAAAAAGGCTGCAAAACAGCCCAGGAAAGAGCTAGAGGGCTGCAAAAGGCAGCAACATGTAGGTAAATCCCCTGCAAACAAATGTGGATAGGGAAATGAATTTAATAAAAAAAAAAATAAAAAAAAATTACCCAATATCAATTGGACAGAGATCCCATAGCAGAGAATCTGGTTTCACGTCAGCAGAGAATCAGTCTCTTCATGCCATAGCAGAGAATCTGGCTTGATGTCAGCACAGAATCTGTCTTCATGTCATAGCAGAGAATCAGGCTTCACGTCACCCACCACTGGAACAGGCCACTGTCACACATTTAGGCCCCGGCACCCAGACAGAGAGCGGTCCCGTAACAGAGAATCTGGCCTTATGTCAGCGCAGACTCAGTCTTCATGTCATAGCAGAGAATCAGGCTTCACGTCACCCACCACTGGAACAGGCCACTGTCACACATTTAGGCCCAGGCACCCAGTCAGAGGAGAGAGGTCCCGTAACAGAGAATCTGGCTTGATGTCAGCACAGAATCAGTCTTCATGTCATAGCAGAGAATCAGGCTTCACGTCACCCACCACTGGAACAGGCCACTGTCACACATTTAGGCCCAGGCACCCAGTCAGAGGAGAGAGGTCCCGTAACAGAGAATCTGGCCTTATGTCAGCACAGAATCAGTCTTCATGTCATAGCAGAGAATCAGGCTTCACGTCACCCACCACTGGAACAGGCCACTGTCACACATTTAGGCCCAGGCACCCAGTCAGAGGAGAGAGGTCCCGTAACAGAGAATCTGGCTTGATGTCAGCACAGAATCTGTCTTCATGTCATAGCAGAGAATCAGGCTTCACGTCACCCACCACTGGAACAGGCCACTGTCACACATTTAGGCCCCGGAACCCAGACAGAGGAGAGAGGTCCTGTAACAGAGAATCTGGCCTTATGTCAGCACAGAATCTGTCTTCATGTCATAGCAGAGAATCAGGCATTACGTCACCCACCACTGGAACAGGCCACTGTCACACATTTAGGCCCAGGCACCCAGGCAGAGGAGAGAGGTCCCGTAACAGCAAATCTGGCCTTATGTCATAGCACAGAATCAGTCTTCATGTCATAGCAGAGAATCAGGCTTCACGTCACCCACCACTGGAACAGGCCACTGTCACACATTTAGGCCCAGGCACCCAGTCAGAGGAGAGAGGTCCCGTAACAGAGAATCTGGCTTGATGTCAGCACAGAATCTGTCTTCATGTCATAGCAGAGAATCAGGCTTCATGTCACCCACCACTGGAACAGGCCACTGTCACACATTTAGGCCCAGGCACCCAGGCAGAGGAGAGAGGTCCTGTAACAGAGAATCTGGCCTTATGTCAGCGCAGAATCAGTCTTCATGTCATAGCAGAGAATCAGGCTTCACGTCACCCACCACTGGAACAGGCCACTGTCACACATTTAGGCCCCGGCACCCAGACCGAGGAGAGCGGTCCCGTAACAGAGAATCTGGCCTTATGTCAGCGCAGAATCTGTATTCATGTCATAGCAGAGAATCAGGCTTCACGTCACCCACCACTGGAACAGGCCACTGTCACACATTTAGGCCCAGGCACCCAGGCAGAGGAGAGAGGTCCCGTAACAGAGAATCTGGCCTTATGTCAGCGCAGAATCTGTCTTCATGTCATAGCAGAGAATCAGGCTTCACGTCACCCACCACTGGAACAGGCCACTGTCACACATTTAGGCCCCGGCACCCAGACAGAGGAGAGCGGTCCCGTAACAGAGAATCTGGCCTTATGTCAGCGCAGAATCTGTATTCATGTAATAGCAGAGAATCAGGCTTCACGTCACCTACCACTGGAACAGGCTACTGTCACACATTTAGGCCCAGGCACCCCGGCAGAGGAGAGAGGTCCCGTAACAGAGAATCTGGACTTATGTCAGCGCAGAATCTGTCTTCATGTCATAGCAGAGAATCAGGCTTCATGTCACCCACCACTGGAACAGGCCACTGTCACACATTTAGGCCCAGGCACCCAGGCAGAGGAGAGAGGTCCCGTAACAGAGAATCTGGCCTTATGTCAGCGCAGAATCAGTCTTCATGTCATAGCAGAGAATCAGGCTTCACGTCACCCACCACTGGAACAGGCCACTGTCACACATTTAGGCCCCGGCACCCAGACAGAGGAGAGCGGTCCCGTAACAGAGAATCTGGCCTTATGTCAGCACAGAATCTGTATTCACGTCATAGCAGAGAATCAGGCTTCACGTCACCCACCACTGGAACAGGCCACTGTCACACATTTAGGCCCAGGCACCCAGGCAGAGGAGAGAGGTCCCGTAACAGAGAATCTGGCCTTATGACAGCGCAGAATCTGTCTTCATGTCATAGCAGAGAATCAGGCTTCACGTCACCCACCACTGGAACAGGCCACTGTCACACATTTAGGCCCAGGTACCCAGGCAGAGGAGAGAGGTCCCGTAACAGAGAATCTGGCCTTATGTCAGCGCAGAATCTGTCTTCATGTCATAGCAGAGAATCAGGCTTCACGTCACCCACCACTGGAACAGGCCACTGTCACACATTTAGGCCCCGGCACCCAGACAGAGGAGAGCGGTCCTTGGTTGTATTTCAAACCCCTGTGGGCAGTACTATGTTTGTTTTTTGTGAATAAAAGAGGCTGTACTTCAAGTACAGTCAGACCACTGTTTGACCCTCAACACGGAGCCTTGTCTCGTTATTGGGGGGATTCACTGTATGCTGTTAGAAGACCGATTGCCAGGATTGTATGCTTTTCCTGTTCGTCTGCTAGCAGCTATTCGTGAGGTTCCAGTTTGGAGTGCTACTTTGTATCCAGTTCGGGAGTGGGTGTTCTGCAAGTAGCTGTGCCTGTCTCGCAGAAAGGGGCTTATCGCCTAAACGGATTTTAACCCCTTGTCTGCGGAAACGGTCCGTTACAGGTCCCGTAACAGAGAATCTGGCCTTATGTCAGCGCAGAATCTGTATTCATGTCATAGCAGAGAATCAGGCTTCACGTCACCCACCACTGGAACAGGCCACTGTCACACATTTAGGCCCCGGCACCCAGACAGAGGAGAGAGGTCCTGTAACAGAGAATCTGGCCTTATGTCAGCATAGAATCTGTATTCATGTCATAGCAGAGAATCAAGCTTCACGTCACCCACCACTGGAACAGGCCACTGTCACACATTTAGGCCCCGGCACCCAGACAGAGGAGAACGGTCCCGTAACAGAGAATCTGGCCTTATGTCAGCGCAGAATCTGTATTCATGTCATAGCAGAGAATCATGCTTCACGTCACCCACCACTGGAACAGGCCACTGTCACACATTTAGGCCCAGGCACCCAGGCAGAGGAGAGAGGTCCCGTAACAGAGAATCTGGCCTTATGTCAGCGCAGAATCTGTCTTCATGTCATAGCAGAGAATCAGGCTTCACGTCACCCACCACTGGAACAGGCCACTGTCACACATTTAGGCCCCGGCACCCAGACAGAGGAGAGAGGTCCTGTAACAGAGAATCTGGCCTTATGTCAGCATAGAATCTGTATTCATGTCATAGCAGAGAATCAAGCTTCACGTCACCCACCACTGGAACAGGCCACTGTCACACATTTAGGCCCAGGTACCCAGGCAGAGGAGAGAGGTCCCGTAACAGCAAAGTCTGGCCTTATGTCAGCGCAGAATCAGTCTTCATGTCATAGCAGAGAATCAGGCTTCACGTCACCCACCACTGGAACAGGCCACTGTCACACATTTAGGCCCAGGCACCCAGGCAGAGGAGAGAGGTCGCGTAACAGAGAATCTGGCCTTATGTCAGCGCAGAATCTGTATTCATGTCATAGCAGAGAATCAGGCTTCACGTCACCCACCACTGGAACAGGCCACTGTCACACATTTAGGCCCAGGTACCCAGGCAGAGGAGAGAGGTCCCGTAACAGAGAATCTGGCCTTATGTCAGCGCAGAATCTGTCTTCATGTCATAGCAGAGAATCAGGCTTCACGTCACCCACCACTGGAACAGGCCACTGTCACACATTTAGGCCCCGGCACCCAGACAGAGGAGAGGTTCATTCAACTTTGGGTTGCCCCGCAATATAATGGTAAAATGAAATTAAAAATAGTATTGAATGAGGAAGTGCCCTGGAGTAGAATAATATATTGTTAAGGGGAGGTAGTTAATATCTAATCTGCACAAGGGATGGACAGGTCCTGTGGGATCCATGCCTGGTTCATTTTTATGAACGTCAGCTTCTCCACATTGGCTGTAGACAGGCGGCTGCGTTTGTCTGTAATGACGCCCCCTGCCGTGCTGAATACACGTTCAGACAAAACGCTGGCCGCCGGGCAGGCCAGCACCTCCAAGGCATAAAAGGCTAGCTCTGGCCACGTGGACAATTTGGAGACCCAGAAGTTGAATGGGGCCGAACCATCAGTCAGTACGTGGAGGGGTGTGCACAGGTACTGTTCCACCATGTTAGTGAAATGTTGCCTCCTGCTAACACGTTCCGTATCAGGTGGTGGTGCACTTAGCTGTGGCGTGGTGACAAAACTTTTCCACATCTCTGCCAAGCTAACCCTGCCCTCAGAGGAGCTGGCCGTGACACAGCTGCGTTGGCGACCTCTTGCTCCTCCTCTGCCTTCGCCTTGGGCTTCCACTTGTTCCCCTGTGACATTTGGGAATGCTCTCAGTAGCGCGTCTACCAACGTGCGTTTGTACTCGCGCATCTTCCTATCACGCTCCAGTGTAGGAAGTAAGGTGTGCACATTGTCTTTGTACCGGGGATCCAGCAAGGTGGCAACCCAGTAGTCCGCACACGTTAAAATGTGGGCAACTCTGCTGTCGTTGCGCAGGCACTGCAGCATGTAGTCGCTCATGTGTGCCAGGCTGCCCAGAGGTAAGGACAAGCTGTCCTCTGTGGGAGGCGTATCGTCATCATCCTGTGTTTCCCCCCAGCCACGCACCAGTGATGGGCCCGAGCTGCTTTGGGTGCCACCCCGCTGTGAACATGCTTCATCCTCATCCTCCTCCACCTCCTCCTCATCCTCGTCCTCCTCGTCCTCCAGTAGTGGGCCCCGTCTGGCCACATTTGTACCTGGCCTCTGGTGTTGCAAAAAACCTCCCTCTGAGTCACTTTGAAGAGACTGGCCTGAAAGTGCTAAAAATGACCCCTCTTCCTCCTCTTCCTCCTGGGCCACCTCCTCTTCCATCATCGCCCTAAGTGTTTTCTCAAGGAGACATAGAAGTGGTATTGTAACGCTGATAACGGCGTCATCGCCACTGGCCATGTTGGTGGAGTACTCGAAACAGCGCAACAGGGCACACAGGTCTCGCATGGAGGCCCAGTCATTGGTGGTGAAGTGTGTCTGATCCGCAGTGCGACTGACCCGTGCGTGCTGCAGCTGAAACTCCACTATGGCCTGCTGCTGCTCGCACAGTCTGTCCAGCATATGCAAGGTGGAGTTCCACCTGGTGGGTACGTCGCATATGAGGCGGTGAGCGGGAAGGCCGAAGTTACGCTGTAGCGCAGACAGGCGAGCAGCGGCAGGTTGTGAACACCGGAAGCGCGAACAGACGGCCCGCACTTTATGCAGCAGCTCTGACATGTCGGGGTAGTTGCGAATGAACTTCTGCACCACCAAATTCAGCACATGCGCCAGGCAAGGGATGTGCGTCAAACCGGCTAGTCCCAGAGCTGCAACGAGATTTCGCCCATTATCGCACACCACCAGGCCGGGCTTGAGGCTCACCGGCAGCAACCACTCGTCGGTCTGTTGTTCTATACCCCGCCACAACTCCTGTGCGGTGTGGGGCCTGTCCCCCAAACATATGAGTTTCAGAATGGCCTGCTGACGTTTACCCCGTGCTGTGCTGAAGTTGGTGGTGAAGGTGTGTGGCTGACTGGATGAGCAGGTGGAAGAAGAGGAGGAGGAAGCTGAGTAGGAGGAGGAGGAGACAGGAGGCAAAGAATGTTGCCCTGAGATCCTTGGCGGCGGAAGGACGTGCGCCAAACAGCTCTCCGCCTGGGGCCCAGCCGCCACTACATTTACCCAGTGTGCAGTTAGGGAGATATAGCGTCCCTGGCCGTGCTTACTGGTCCACGTATCTGTGGTTAGGTGGACCTTGCCACAGATGGCGTTGCGCAGTGCACACTTGATTTTATCCGACACTTGTTTGTGCAGGGAAGGCACGGCTCTCTTGGAGAAGTAGTGGCGGCTGGGAACAACATACTGTGGGACAGCAAGTGACATGAGCTGTTTGAAGCTGTGTGTGTCCACCAGCCTAAATGACAGCATTTCATAGGCCAGTAGTTTAGAAATGCTGGCATTCAGGGCCAGGGATCGAGGGTGGCTAGGTGAGAATTTACGCTTTCTCTCAAATGTTTGTGAGATGGAGAGCTGAACGCTGCCGTGTGACATGGTTGAGATGCTTGGTGACGCAGGTGGTGGTGTTGGTGGTACATCCCATGTTTGCTGGGCGGCAGGTGCCAACGTTCCTCCAGAGGCAGAGGAAGAGGCCGAGGCGGCAGCAGCAGCAGCAGAAGAGGCCGAGGCAGCAGCAGAAGAGGCCGAGGCGGCAGCAGCAGAAGAGGCAGCAGGGGGAGCCTGAGTGACTTCCTTGTTTTTAAGGTGTTTACTCCACTGCAGTTCATGCTTTGCATGCAGGTGCCTGGTCATGCAGGTTGTGCTAAGGTTCAGAACGTTAATGCCTGGCTTCAGGCTCTGATGGCACAGCGTGCAAACCACTCGGGTCTTGCCGTCAGCACATTGTTTGAAGAAGTGCCATGCCAGGGAACTCCTTGAAGCTGCCTTTGGAGTGCTCGGTCCCAGATGGCGGCGGTCAGTAGCAGGCGAAGTCTCTTGGCGGCGGGTGTTCTGATTTTGCCCACTGCTCCCTCTTTTGCTACGCTGTTGGCTCGGTCTCACCACTGCCTCTTCCTCCGAACTGTGAAAGTCAGTGGCACGACCTTCATTCCATGTGGGGTCTAGGACCTCATCGTCCCCTGCATCGTCTTCCACCCAGTCTTGACCCCTGACCTCCTGTTCAGTCTGCACACTGCAGAAAGATGCAGCAGTTGGCACCTGTGTTTCGTCATCATCAGAGACGTGCTGAGGTGGTATTCCCATGTCCTCATCATCAGGAAAAATAAGTGGTTGTGCGTTAGTGCATTCTATCTCTTCCACCCCTGGGGAAGGGCTAGGTGGATGCCCTTGGGAAACCCTGGCAGCAGAGTCTTCAAACAGCATAAGAGACTGCTGCATAACTTGAGGCTCAGACAGTTTCCCTGATATGCATGGGGGTGATGTGACAGACCGATGGGCTTGGTTTTCATGCGCCATCTGTGCGCTTTCTGCAGAAGACTGGGTGGGAGATAATGTGAACGTGCTGGATCCACTGTCGGCCACCCAATTGACTAATGCCTGCACCTGCTCAGGCCTTACCATCCTTAGAACGGCATTGGGCCCCACCAAATATCGCTGTAAATTCTGCTGGCTACTGGGACCTGAGGTAGTTGGTTCACTAGGACGTGTGGCTGTGGCAGAACGGCCACGTCCTCTCCCAGCACCAGAGGGTCCACTAACACCACCACGACCATGTCCACGTCCGCGTCCCTTATTAGATGTTTTCCTCATTGTTCCCGTTCACAACAATTTTGAGAAAGGCAAATTTGGGAATGCTTTTTCAACCCAGAACAAAAAGTCTGCTTTTACGGTCACTACAAATAACTTGACCAGCTAAAACAGTACAGATTTGGTTGAAAAGAGATGTGAGACCTGTTTTTTTTGCGCTGTGTGACAGTTATAGGTTTAATCACAGAATGACACTTCTATCAGCACGCTAGCGTGTGTCTTAGGTTTTTCTGAATCACACTATCAATACCTTCAATGTAAGATTTTCTTTTTGAGATAGATTTCAAGTAGGCTTCAAATACCACAAACTAGTTATTTTGAGAATGGCAAATTTGGGAATGCTTTTTCAACCCAGAACAAAAAGTCTGCTTTTACGGTCACTACAAATAACTTGACCAGCTAAAACTGTGCAGATTTGGTTGAATAGAAATGTCAGGTCTATTTTTTAGGCGCTGGGTGACAGGCTCAACTTGCCCCTGATGTAATATATGGCCAAAAAATAACCACACTGTTGATGGTTAAATGCACTTGGGTGACACAGGCTCAGCCTGCACCAGATGTAGTATATGGCCAAAAAATAATCAGACTGTTGATGGTTAAATGCACTTGGGTGACACAGGCTCAGCCTGCACCTGATGTAGTATATGGCCAAAAAATAATCAGACTGTTGATGGTTAAATGCACTTGGGTGACACAGGCTCAGCCTGCAGCTGATGTAGGATATAGCACAAAATAACCACACTATCGATGGTTAAATACACTTGGGTGACACAGGCTCAGCCTGCAGCTGATGTAGTATATGGCCAAAAAATAACCAGACTGTTGATGGTTAAATGCACTTGGATGACACAGGCTCAGCCTGCACCTGATGTAGTATATGGCCAAAAAATAATCAGACTGTTGATGGTTAAATGCACTTGGGTGACACAGGCTCAGCCTGCAGCTGATGTAGGATATAGCACAAAATAACCACACTATCGATGGTTAAATACACTTGGTGATAGCTCGTGCTGGCGCACCACAAGTCACAAAATGGCCGCCGATCACCCCAGAAAAAAAGTGATCTAAAAACGCTCTGGGCAGCCTCAAAAAAGTGAGCAAGTCAATAATAGCACTTCAATGATCCACAGCTGCAGATCGATCACAGAATCAAGTCTTTTGGAGGAGTTAATCTGCCTAATCTCGCCTTAACGTCGCAGCTGCAACCTCTCCCTATACTGATCATAGCAGAGTGACGTGCGGCGCTATGTGACTCCAGCTTAAATAGAGGCTGGGTCACATGGTGCACTGGCCAATCACAGCCATGCCAATAGTAGGCATGGCTGTGATGGCCTCTTGGGCCAAGTAGTATGACGCTTGTTGATTGGCTGCTTTGCAGCCTTTCAAAAAGCGCCAAGAAAGCGCCGAACACCGAACCCGAACACGGACTTTTACGAAAATGTAACTATACAGTTCGGGTTCGCTCATCCCTAGTTGGCATAGCTGGGGGCAAACCTGGTGCCCATGGCCGTGCCCTGTGTTTGCACATAGAAGTCTGTGTCAAACAGGAAATAGTTGTGGTCTAATATAAATCTTACCGTCTCAGCCAAAAATTCTATTTGTTCAGTAGGTAATTGGCCATCTTTGAGTAATTGTTCTCTCATAGCGTAGATCCCATGATCATGATGGATTACCGTATATAGGGACTGTACGTCCAGTGTTCGTATAATCCAGTTTGGGTCCCATTTTATTTTTTCTATCTTTTTTATTACCTGAGTAGTATCTTTAACGTAGGATCTGATCTTTTTCACCACCGGTTGTAGTAGTCTGTCGACATACTGCGACAGATTAACGGTTAGGGAATTAATTCCCGATATGATGGGTCGTCCTGGTGGATCTGTCTGATTTTTGTGTAGTTTTGGGATGCAATAGAACACCGGCAATCTTTGTTCGGTATTTAATATGTATTTGTATTCCTCCTCTGTTAAAATCTTTTGTTGCAATCCTTCATTACATAAGTTATTTAATTTTACATAATATTCCTTTGTGGGGTCTGATTTTAGTTTTCTATATGTCTTGACATCAGACAGTTGTCTCATACATTCCTGATTATAATTATCTATATTTAAAATTACAATGGCTCCGCCTTTGTCCGCGGGGCGTATTACTATATTATTGTCCTTTTGTAGTTGTTTTATTGCGTTAATTTCTTGTTGTGATAGATTGTTATTTCTCGCATTTTTGGTTGTTTTTATTTTCTTTATGTCACATTCTACTGACTGTCTAAAAGTGTCCATCTCGTGGCTTATTTCTTGCCTAGGGTATTTTTTCGATTTGTTTTTCAAATTGGTATGTGTATATGTTTGCTTGACAAATATTGGTGTTCCTGTATTGATGGGATTTTTCATGTGATATTTTTTCAAACATAATTTACGAATAAATTTTTTAACTCCTATGTAGGTGTCAAATTTATTTAATTGAATAGTTGGCGCGAATTTGAGTCCTTTGTTTAGTAAATCTATTTGAGGTTTTGTGAGGGATGTGGAACTTAAATTTACAATAGAATTACTAGTGTCCATCAGTGTTGAATCTGTCTGTCCTAATTTCTTCCATTTCTTTCCCCTGCGTAATTTTTTCTTCTTCCCTCGTGTGTTGGAGGTCTGTGTTGGTGTTGTTGGGCATGGTGTTGTTCTTTGTACTGTATGTGTTCCCGTGGTTGTGTTTCGTAGTGGTGTTGTGACCTGTGATTGTCCTCCTGACTGTTGTGCCGGTATCTCAAATTGTATTGGTGTTGATATCTGTTTGGGGATTTCATCCGTGTTCTTTGTGATTGGGGTGAGTGACGTCTGGGTCGTGCTCTGTGATGGGGTGGGGTTAAGTCTAAAAAATGGTTCTCACTAAAAATTTCATATCTATTTGTTGTGGGTATAGTGTAATTATTTTCTATATCTACGTGTGTATCTTTTATTTCGCTTGGTTTTTGTGTTTTTGATTGTTTGTGATTTTTCTCTTCTATTTGTGAATTTTTGTACTTATTGTCTGACTTTTGTATATTATATGCTTTCTTTGTTTTTTTCATAATAATATCATATTCTATTTTGTCTAAATTTTTGCACAATCGCTCTTGTAAGAATGTAAATTCATCATTCTTTGGCAACTTGTCAATCACAATTTTCATTTGTTCTATTTGTTGTGTGATACATTCAAGAATGACTTGTCTCCTTTTCACGATCATCTCCATTAGTACAATGGACTGTGCTCGTAAAAAGGAGTTCCATTCTTGTTCAAATTCTTCATTATATAGGTCTTGAGCTGGAATCTTTGACAAAAGCAGTCCTTTTGGGATATTTCCCTCCTTTATATATAAGCTAAGCATTCTAATTTCCCATCGTTGTCTAAGCTGCTTTTGCACCAAAAACTCAAGCTCCTTGAATGTATCAGACATCGATTTTTCTTGTTGAATCACATTAATTTCATCAAAATTGTCAAACAAATACGATTCTGCTAGCAAACGTTTTTGCTCGATGTGACTCCAGATGTCCATTTCAACTAGGTGGGGAGCTCAAAACCAGAGTAGGGCAAGGTAAAATATGTAAGATATATCGGAATGGCTCACCCTCCAAGTTGTAATGAAAAAGGGTGCTCCCCCTAAAAAGGTTACCCCAAACCTTAAAAGAGGATAAAATGTATAATAGGATAAGAGGGGCACACCTACATCTAATTCACATCGACCACTAGACAGTAATATATAAGTAAAAGAATTTATTAAATATACATACGGTACCTGATAAATCTATAATACATCTAAAATACATAAATCTATGCTGTAAATTAATATCAATGCAGATAGAATGCGGTCGTACTAAGGGTTAATAACGTCATGCACTAAATTCTTGGTAGTGAATGTCTCTAGTGGGATTGCTAAAACTCGATATAGTAGATAAGAATGCAGTCACTATATTGGTCCGCGATATGCGATTCTTCCAAGAGAGAAAAAATATATAGATGCGTTAATCTTTCAATATAGGAAAATGTCCTTGGCGTATGATTACATACATTCCTTTTTATAGTGGTAACTTCGTTTCACAGTTATAGCTCCGCTAGTGCACTGTGATACAATATAGCAAGTACTCACTGTTTGTAGAAGTGGTAAAGTGTTCGGGTCGTTGCGCTTAGCGTGGCGTCCCACGTGTTGTCAGCGCAGATGATTGTACCTCCAATCTACTTTATCGTGAGTTGTAAGCTTGCACTGAATGAACTTGCACAAAAAAGGAAGAAACAGTCCGTTTGATGAGCTAGGGTCAGTATGGGTTCGGCCCTACTTGAGATTCGCCATTGCTTTGTGTCTTTTTTGCACGGCAGGACTTTCGTTTCTTTACAGATTAGTTGCAAATTCGGTTAAGATGCGCAAATGATGTTGCGGTTTCCTTCTTTCTGTTGAGACTTGTCTACACCATACGTGTTTCAGAGTTAGCACGACTCCTTCCTCAGTGGTCAAGTCTCATCTGATGTTTGCCTATCTATGGAGAACGAAACACTATTAACCCCACGTTCCAACTAGATTGGTCCAGCTTTTTAATTATAAGCTTCCACATATATACACATGTCTACAATATACGGTATTACCCTGCCATGTATATATAATATGCTATGGCAAAGACGTATAAACATTTTAGAAGCATATTTTATTGCATTTAAAGAATGTGCAATTGGTGATTATAAAAATTACGGCATCTGAAAACCGCAGTAAGAACCGCATTTGAAAAGTGCAATGAAATAAATGTGAATGAACAAACAGTAGTTGAATATTTAGATATATACTTTTTGTTTTTAGATATATTCCTATATATATTGAGGATTTTATAATATAAATGTATGATTAGAGTCGTTTTATAATATAATGTCTTAAAATTATAGTTGTTTAAAATTATTATCTGGTTATTTTTCTATCTTATGTTCACAAAGATTCTGAAAAAACTGTACATTCAGGAACCACTACTATTATTGTCCAGTTTTATACTATGCACATATATTTCTGCAACACTGTGACTAAGAGGTTAAATGATCAGCTAAGCTGGGCGTCAGCTTTCAGGTGCTGCACTAAATGACGCAATAGCTCTAAATGGGTAATGGATGTAGTCCTATATAAAGAGGCAAACATCAGATGAGACTTGACCACTGAGGAAGGAGTCGTGCTAACTCCGAAACGCGTATGGTGTAGACAAGTCTCAACAGAAAGAAGAAAACCGCAACATCATTTAGGCACCTTAAAGAGGACCTTTCACCGATTCTTACCCTATGAACTAACTATACAGACATGTAGAGCGGCGCCCGGGGATCTCACTGCACTTACTATTATCCCCGGGCGCCGCTCCGTTCTCCTGCTATGCCCTCCGGTATCTCCGCTCACTAAGTTATAGTAGGCGGAGATTCCAGTCACTAAGTTATGGTAGGCGGAGTCAGCCCTTGTTCTGCTCTAGCGCTGGCCAATCGCAGGGCAGAGCTCGTAGCCTGGGAGGTTATTTTCTCCCAGGCTGTGAGCTCTGCAATGCGATTGGCCAGCGCTACAGAAGAACAAGGGCAGACTCCGCCTACCATAACTTAGGGAACGGAGATACCGGAGGGCATAGCGGGAGAACGGAGCGGCGCCCAGGGATAATAGTAAGTGCAGTGAGATCCCCGGGCGCCGCTCTCCATGTCTGTATACTTAGTTCACATTGTCATAATCTGTAAAAGGTCCTCTTTAACCGAATTTGCAACCAATCTGTAAAGAAACGAAAGTCCTGCCGTGCAAAAAAGATACAAAGCAATGGCGAATCTCAAGTAGGGCCGAACCCATACTGACCCTAGCTCATCAAACGGACTGTTTCTTCCTTTTTTGTGCAAGTTCATTCAGTGCAAGCTTACAACTCACGATAAAGTAGATTGGAGGTACAATCATCTGCGCTGACAACACGTGGGACGCCACGCTAAGCGCAACGACCCGAACACTTTACCGCTTCTACAAACAGTGAGTACTTGCTATATTGTATCACAGTGCACTAGCGGAGCTATAACTGTGAAACGAAGTTACCACTATAAAAAGGAATGTATGTAATCATACGCCAAGGACATTTTCCTATATTGAAAGATTAACGCATCTATATATTTTTTCTCTCTTGGAAGAATCGCATATCGCGGACCAATATAGTGACTGCATTCTTATCTACTATATCGAGTTTTAGCAATCCCACTAGAGACATTCACTACCAAGAGTTTAGTGCATGACGTTATTAACCCTTAGTACGACCGCATTCTATCTGCATTGATATTAATTTACAGCACAGATTTATGTATTTTAGATGTATTATAGATTTATCAGGTACCGTATGTATATTTAATAAATTCTTTTACTTATATATTACTGTCTAGTGGTCGATGTGAATTAGATGTAGGTGTGCCCCTCTTATCCTATTATCTAATTTTTATTTGTGATTGCCTAATTCTGTACACAGCTACATCCCCAGTTATAAGAGGGTGTGCACACTTATGCAACCACATTATTTTATTTTATTTTTTTTCTTCCCTCCACCTAAAAGATTTCAGTTTGTTTTTCAATTGAGTTGTACAGTTTATAGGTCACATTAAAGGTGGAAAAAGTTCTGAAATGATTTATCTTTTTCTCATTTTTTTACATCACAGAAACCTGACATTTTAACAGGGGCGTGTAGACTTTGTATATCCACTGTACTTGTCTCTTTCTACTGTTTGTGGCGTGTCCACATTAAGCAATTCTATTTGACCCTGATTCATGAATGGGGGATGTAATTTGGAACAAATCTAATTTCATGAACAACTTTGGCGAATTGTCCGAATTGATTTTTTCTAAACTTCGCTCATCTCTACTGTTTACCGCACTTGCACTCAGCGATATAAATGACCCCTTCACTGTGGCAGGTAAGGCATTGTATAATCGTGTGATAATTATTAACAGTGGATTTTAACATAATGATTTTATTTATTTTTTGAGAAATTGGTTACCGATAATAACCCTGCAAACCTGCCCATGATGTTAGTGAAATCGGTGAGGGTTGGGCTCTAACTTTAGGGGCCATCTGGATGGACAAAACCAGTGCCCTCTATACACAATGGGCCGTTTGCCGGGCAACTCTACACCTAATATTTTATCGTTTCTGATTAAGTGCCAATGTTTATGAATAATTTTTTAAAAAATTTTATGTCCTTTACTATGGCTAGGGTTAGTATGGTAGCATGAGTTTAGGTCCCATTTCATTCACCTGTGGTTTAATTGTTTTCTTCTCTTCAAAGAAGGTTTTTCTGTCTAGGGATCTTACTTTGTATGGGATCCGTTTTTTCCAAGTTAAGGCCTTAGCTTCTATTTCAAAAGTAGATACTTCTGTGCAATTGCGTTTCCAACGCCTGTACTGACTTAGTGGCACAGTGTTTTGTTTGATCCATTAGTGCCGCTTATAAAAGTTTGGTAATCCCATACCCCGTGTCTTCCAGTGTCGTGTCATGACCTCTAATTTACTTCTAGGTTTGGTAACTGCTCATATAAATTTTGAGAGTTCTTTTTGTAATATTAGGAAGAAAGAGTTATTTATTAGAATAAATACATACGTTTTTATTAGGACTATTCTAATGGCCCATAAAAAGTTGCATTTTTTTTTTAGCAATTAGAGTTGAGCGGACACCTGGATGTTCGGGTTCGGCAGGTTCGGCCGAACTTGAAAAAAAAGATTGGGTTCGGGACCCGAACTTGACCCGAACTTGACCCCGAACCCGAACCCCATTGAAGTCAATGGGGACCCGAACTTTTGGCCACTAAAATGGCTCTAAAATAGTCCTGGAAAGGGCTAGAGGGCTGCAAAATGCATCAAAATGTGCTTAAGAGCATGGCAACTGTTCTGCAAACAAATGTGGATAGGTAAGTGACGTAAAATAACATAAAATACAGAAAAATTAAAAATAACAATCTGGATCTAGGAGTAGGAGGTTGAGGAGGCGGTGGATGGGTGGATGTGGCGGTGTAGGTTGACGTGGCGGTGTAGGTGGAAGCGGCGGGGAAGGAGGAATAGGTAGCCAACACTGATTTGTGTTATTTTTTATTTTTAAATTGGGGTATCCCCCAAAATATTGGGACATATAACAAAATAAAACAAAGAATACGTGCACTTGAGTACAAGAATGGATGGTTGAGGCCGGTATAAATGTCTATTCTGCACAAGGTACGGACAAGTCCTGTGGGATCCAGGCCTGGTTCATTATAATAAACGTCAGCTTGTCCACATTGGCTGCGGCCTGTGATAATGCTCTCTGCTAAACACACGTTCACACTATACACTGGCTGCAGGGCAGGTCAGCACCTCCAAGGCTGACAAAGCTTCTCCACATGTCGGCCATGCTAACCCTGCCTTCTCAGGTGCTGGCGGTGCCCCAGCTGCGTTGGCGACCTCTTCCTCCTCCTCTGCCTTCGCCTTGTGCTTCCACTGTGCCCCCGCTGTCAGGTGGGAATGCCATCAGCAGCGTGCGCTTGTAGTCGCGCATCTTCCCATCAGTAACAGATGTTTTCACTAAATTTACTTCCCTGTCAGCAATGCAGAGCAGGGGTTCATTCACGGCAAAAGGGGGTTCATGTCACCCAGCAATAGAGCAGAGGATTTTGAGAGATTTAGGCCCCTGTCACCCAGGCCCAGCAGGGGTTCATTCACGGCAAAAGGGGGTTCATGTCACCCAGCAATAGAACAGAGGATTCTGAGAGATTTAGGCCCCTGTCACCCAGGGTTAGCAGGGGTTTGTATACGCCAAAAATGATAAGAATAAGATTTTTTTCAATTTAGGGCACTAAAATTGGCACATTTTTTTAAATTAAAATGGCTCTAAAATAGTCCTTGAAAAGGCAGTACCATGTGCTTAAGAGCATGGCAACTGCTCTGCAAACAAATGTGGATAAGGAAATAACTTAAAATGAAATAAAATAACTAAAAATTACAAATTATTAACCTGCAACTCAGAGAAGGAGGTGGATATGGAGTCGGAGGTTGAGGAGGCGGTGAATGTGGTGTTGTATGTGGAGGCAGCAATGGAGGAGGAGGCAGCCAACAATGTGTTTTTTTTTTTTTTATTGGTGTAAGTAGCCCCCAAAATATTGGGACAAATAAAAAACTAAAAAACAAAGAATCATTGCACTTGACTTGAGTACAAGAATGGATGGTTGAGGCCGGTATAAATGTCTATTCTGCACAAGGTACGGACAAGTCCTGTGGGATCCAGGCCTGGTTCATTATAATAAACGTCAGCTTGTCCACATTGGCTGCGGCCTGTGATAATGCTCTCTGCTAAACACACGTTCACACTATACACTGGCTGCAGGGCAGGTCAGCACCTCCAAGGCTGACAAAGCTTCTCCACATGTCGGCCATGCTAACCCTGCCTTCTCAGGTGCTGGCGGTGCCCCAGCTGCGTTGGCGACCTCTTCCTCCTCCTCTGCCTTCGCCTTGTGCTTCCACTGTGCCCCCGCTGTCAGGTGGGAATGCTATCATCAGCGTGCGCTTGTAGTCGCGCATCTTCCGATCAGGAACAGATGTTTTCACTAAATTTACTTCCCTGTCAGCAATGCAGAGCAGGGGTTCATTCACGGCAAAAGGGGGTTCATGTCACCCAGCAATAGAACAAAGGATTCTGAGAGATTTAGGCCCCTGTCACCCAGGCACAGCAGGGGTTTGTATACGCCAAAAATGATAAGAATAAGATTTTTTTCAATTTAGGGCACTAAAATTGGCACATTTTTTTAAATTAAAATGGCTCTAAAATAGTCCTTGAAAAGACTAGAGGGATGTAAAAGGCAGTAAAATGTGCTTAAGAGCATGGCAACTGCTCTGCAAACAAATGTGGATAAGGAAATAACTTAAAATGAAATAAAATAACTAAAAATTACAAATTATTAACCTGCAACTCAGAGAAGGAGGTGGATATGGAGTCGGAGGTTGAGGAGGCGGTGAATGTGGTGTTGTAGGTGGAGGCAGCAATGGAGGAGGAGGAGGCAGCCAACAATGTGTTTTTTTTTTTTTTATTGGTGTAAGTAGCCCCCAAAATATTGGGACAAATAAAAAACTAAAAAACAAAGAATCATTGCACTTGACTTGAGTACCAGAATGTATGTTTGATGGTGGTATAAATGTCTATTCTGCACAAGGTACAGACAAGTCTTGAGGGATCCAGGCCTGGGTCATTTTAATGAACCTGAGCTTGTCCACATTGGCTGTGGACAGGCGGCTGTGTCTGTCTGTGATGACGCCTCCTGCCGTGCTACATACACGTTCAGAGAGTACACTGGCTGCAGGGCAGGCCAGCACCTCCAAGGCGTACAGGGCAGGCTCTGGCCATGTGGACAATTTGGAGACCCAGAAGTTGAATGGGGCAGAACCATCAGTCAGTACGTGTAGGCGTGTGCACAGGTACTGTTCCACCATGTTGTTCAAATGCTGCCTCCTGCTAAGACGCTCCATATCAGCAGTTGGGGCCGGTTGTTGCGGCGAGGTGACAAAGCTTTTCCACATGTCGGCCATGCTAACCCTGCCTTCTGAGGTGCTGGCGCTGAAACAGCTGCGTTGGCGACCTCTTGCTCCTCCTCTGCCTTCGCCGTGGGCTTCCACTTGTTCCCCTGTGACATTTGGGAATGCTCTCAGTAGCGCGTTTACCAACGTGCGCCTGTAGTCGCGCATCTTCCGATCACGCTGCAGTGAGGGAATTAAGGACGGCACATTGTTTTTGTACCGGGGATCCAGCAGGGTGGCCACCCAGTAGTCCGCACACGTTAAAATGTGGGCAACTCTGCTGTCGTTGCGCAGGCACTGCAGCATGTAGTCGCTCATGTGTGCCAGGCTGCCCAGAGGTAAGGACAAGCTGTCCTCTGTGGGAGGCGTATCGTCATCGTCCTGCGTTTTCCCCCAGCCACGCACCAGTGATGGGCCCGAGCTGCGTTGGATGCCACCCCGCTGTGAACATGCTTCATTCTCATCCTCCTCCACCTCCTCCTCATCCTCGTCCTCCTCATCCTCCAGTAGTGGACCCTGTCTGGCCACATTTGTACCTGGCCTCTGGTGTTGCAAAAAACCTCCCTCTGAGTCACTTCGAAGAGACTGGCCTGAAAGTGCTAAAAATGACCCCTCTTCCTCCTCCTCCTCCTCCTGGGCCACCTCCTCTTACATCATCGGCCTAAGTCTTTTCTCAAGGAGACATAGAAGTGGTTTTGTAACACTGATAACGGCATCATCGCCACTGGCCATGTTGGTGGAGTACTCGAAACAGCGCAACAGGGCACACAGGTCTCGCATGGAGGCCCAGTCATTGGTGGTGAAGTGGTGCTGTTCCGCAGAGCGACTGACCCGTGCGTGCTGCAGCTGAAACTCCACTATGGCCTGCTGCTGCTCGCACAGTCTGTCCAGCATATGCAAGGTGGAGTTCCACCTGGTGGGCACGTCGCATATGAGGCGGTGAGCGGGAAGGCCGAAGTTACGCTGTAGCGCAGACAGGCGAGCAGCGGCAGGGTGTGAACGCCGGAAGTGCGAACAGACGGCCCGCACTTTATGCAGCAGCTCTGACATGTCGGGGTAGTTGTGAATGAACTTCTGCACCACCAAATTCAGCACATGCGCCAGGCAAGGGATGTGCGTCAAACCGGCTAGTCCCAGAGCTGCAACGAGATTTCGCCCATTATCGCACACCACCAGGCCGGGCTTGAGGCTCACCGGCAGCAACCACTCGTCGGTCTGTTGTTCTATACCCCGCCACAACTCCTGTGCGGTGTGGGGCCTGTCCCCCAAACATATGAGTTTCAGAACGGCCTGCTGACGTTTACCCCGGGCTGTGCTGAAGTTGGTGGTGAAGGTGTGTGGCTGACTGGATGAGCAGGTGGAAGAAGAGGAGGAGGAAGCCGAGTAGGAGGAGGAGGAGACAGGAGGCAAAGAATGTTGCCCTGCGATCCTTGGTGGCGGAAGGACGTGCGCCAAACAGCTCTCCGCCTGGGGCCCAGCCGCCACTACATTTACCCAGTGTGCAGTTAGGGAGATATAGCGTCCCTGGCCGTGCTTACTGGTCCACGTATCTGTGGTTAGGTGGACCTTGCCACAGATGGCGTTGCGCAGTGCACACTTGATTTTATCGGACACTTGTTTGTGCAGGGAAGGCACGGCTCTCTTGGAGAAGTAGTGGCGGCTGGGAACAACATACTGTGGGACAGCAAGTGACATGAGCTGTTTGAAGCTGTGTGTGTCCATTAGCCTAAATGACAGCATTTCATAGGCCAGTAGTTTAGAAATGTTGGCATTCAGGGCCAGGGATCGAGGGTGGCTAGGGGGAAATTTACGCTTTCTCTAAAAGGTTTGTGAGTAGAGATGTCGCGAACATAAAATTTTCCGTTCACGAACGGCGAACGCGAATTTCTGCAAATGTTCGCGAACTGGTGAACCGGGCGGACCGCCATAGACTTCAATAGGCAGGCAAATTTTAAAACCCACAGGGACTCTTTCTAGCCACAGTAGTGATGGAAAAGTTGTTTCAAGGGGACTAACACCTGGACTGTGGCATGCCGGAGGGGGATCCATGGCAAAACTCCCATGGAAAATTACATAGTTGACGCAGAGTTGGGTTTTAATCCATAAAGGGCATAAATCACCTAACAATCCAAATTTTTTTTTGAACAACGTGGTTTAAAACATCCAGTGTGTGTATACGATCAGGTATGATGTTGTATCGATCAGGTAGTGTAAGGGTTAGGCCCACTTCACAGACATTGACAGACCAAACTCCCCATTTGTTCAAGGTTGGATACCAAGCTAGCCATGTCCCGTTGATGTCATTGAAGGTTTCTTCCTCCACCCAGCCACGTACAACACCAAGGGTCCCTGAAAGGTGAATTGAATAGATTTTTGATGTAACGGTATAAGTGGAGGTCTAGCCACTAGCCAGTGGACACAATACAGTCTGTGGGCCTGATACACACTGGCTTGCAACTGTGATTAGATCACAGAAAAATATTAAATAGAATTTTATTTATCTGCGAGGTATTTTCTGTCACCCCCTGTATGAATGGTGTGCACACAGTACTGTCTGTGACTGAGCCTGCAGCCTCTCACACACGGGCAGGCAACTGCAATAAATGTATATATAAAAAAATAAAAAAAAAGCAGACTGATGTACTAGCCCTGAAAAGGGCTTTTTGGGGTGCTGTCTGGACGCTGTCCTTACAGCAGATGAGTCTGTGGACACAGAACACTGCCCTAGCTAACGCTTTCCCTATTAGATCAGCAGCAGCAGCACTGTCCCTCCTCTCACTGAGAATGCAGATTCAGAATGAATCTAAGATGGATGCTGTCCAGGAGGTGGGAGGGTCTGGGAGGGAGGGTCTGCTGCTGATTGGCTGGAATGTGTCTGCTGACTGTGAGGTACAGGGTCAAAGTTTACTCAATGATGATGTATAGGGTGCGGACCAAACATCGCATATGTTCGCCCGCCGCGGTGAACGCGAACAAGCTATGTTCGCCGGGAACTATTCGCCAGCGAACTATTCGGGCCATCACTATTTGTGAGATGGAGAGCTGAACGCTTCCGTGTGACATGGTGGAGATGCTTGGTGACGCAGGTGGTGTTGTTGGTGGCACATCCTCGGTTTGCTGGGCGGCAGGTGCCAACGTTCCTCCAGAGGCGGAGGAAGAGGCCGAGGCAGCAGCAGAAGAGGTAGCAGGGGGAGCCTGAGCCCTTTCTTGGTTTTGAAGGTGTTTACTCCACTGCAGTTCATGCTTTGCATGCAGGTGCCTGGTCATGCAGGTTGTGCTAAGGTTCAGAACGTTAATGCCTCGCTTCAGGCTCTGATGGCACAGCGTGCAAACCACTCGGGTCTTGTCGTCAGCACATTGTGTGAAGAAGTGCCATGCCAGGGAACTCCTTGAAGCTGCCTTTGGGGTGCTCGGTCCCAGGTGGCGGTGGCCAGTAGCAGGCGAACTGTTTTGGCGACGGCTGCTCTGCTTTTGACCACTGCTCCCGCTTTTGCTACGCTGTTGGCTCGGTCTCACCACTGCCTCTTCCTCCGAACTCTGAAAGTCAGTGTCACGACCTTCATTCCATGTGGGGTCTAGGACCTCATCGTCCCCTGCATTGTCTTCCACCCAGTCTTCCTCCCTGACCTCCGTTTCGTCATCATCAGAGACGTGCTGAGGTGGTATTCCCATGTCCTCATCAGGAAACAAGTGGTTGTGCGTCCGTGCATTCTATGTCTTCCACCGCTGGGGAAGGGCTAGGTGGATGCCCTTGGGAAACCCTGCCAGCAGAGTCTTCTAACAGCATAAGAGACTGCTGCATGACTTGAGGCTCAGACAGGTTCCCCGATATGCATGGGGGTGATGTGACAGACTGATGGGCTTGGTTTTCAGGCGCCATCTGTGCGCTTTCTGCAGAAGACTGGTGGGAGATAATGTGAACGTGCTGGATCCACTGTCGGACACCCAATTGACTAATGCATGTACCTGCTCAGGCCTTACCATCCTTAGAACGGCATTAGGCCCGACCAAATATCACTGTAGATTCTGGCGGCTACTGGGACCTGAGGTAGTAGGTTCAGTAGGACGTGTAGCTGTGGCAGAACGGCCACGTCCTCTCCCTGCACCAGAGGCTCCACCAACACCACCACCACGACCATGACCGCGTCCCTTATTAGATGTTTGCTTCATAGTTAGCGTTCACAAAGCAAAGTAAAAAGTGGTTAAAGGGGTTATCCCACTTAGCAGTTTTATACTTACCTGCTGCCACCGCGCGTTCACTTCCTGGATTCTGGCTGGGGGCGGGCTTCATCTTGATTGAAGTCTTCTCCCGGCCGGGCCGCGCGCTGGACTGAACGCGCACGCTGCCGCGCATGCGCAATGTGACTTATTTCTGGCCAGTATAGTACAGAGCCGGCGTGCGCGTTCACAGCTCTGTACTATTCTGGCCGGGAAGAAGTCACCGTCGCGCATGCGCGGCAGCGTGCGCGTTCAGGACAGCGAGTGGCCCGGCCGGGAGAAAAGAAGAAGTCTTCTGGGCAAGCGCGACCATCGGGATTTTGCGGAAGAGCGGTGGTCGTAACCAGGGGAGACCGAGTCACAACAATAAGGTAAGTGGGGATGAATTTTTTCCTAATCGGTGGGAATTTGTTAATAAAGTATATTTACAAAAATGATCACTGTCAAATCATTAACAGATTTAACAGTGATCATTATGATGGGATAACCCCTTTAAGTCTGTTAAAAATAATTAACCGCCAATATAAACCCTGATGTAGGGTATTGGACTCTATTTATTTTTTTTTACTCTATATGACAGCGGTATTTGTGGCCTAAATGTAACACTCACTTATGCACGTCTAATCCCAGATGTGCAGTATATGAGAGGCTTTTTTTACCCCAGTAACCAAAAAGCCGTATTTATGGCCTAAATGTGACAGTGACTTATGCACGTCTAATCCCAGATGTGCAGTATATCAGAGGGTTTTTTTACCCCAGTAACCAAAAAGCCGTATTTATGGCCTAAATGTGACAGTCACTTATGCTTGTCTAATCCCAGATGTGCAATATATCAGAGGCTTTTTTCACCCCAGTATGCCAAAGCTGTATTTCTGGACTTGCAGACATGCAGATATCCTGTGCTGGTGCACTATCGTTGCATAAAATGGCTGCCGATCAGGTATTGATATTGATGAAATGAAGAAAAAAAAGTTTGTTTTCAGCAGTAGTTGGCTCAGGGCAGGCTTAAAAAAATTGTGCACTGCACCCACAAAACACTTTTTCTGTAGATCGCTGCGTACATAAACCAGTTCTTGATAAGATTTCTCCCTGATCTCTCCCTCACAGCAGCTGCAGCCTATCCATACACTAATCCGAGCAGAGTGACGGGCGGCGCTACGTGACTCCAGCTTATATAGAGGCTGGGTCACATGCTGCAGTTGGCCAATCACAGCCATGCCAATAGTAGGCATGGCTGTGATGGCCTTTTGGGGCAAGTAGTATGACGCTTGTTGATTGGCTGCTTTGCAGCCTTTCAAAAAGCGCTATAAAAATCGCCGAACACCGAACCCGAACTTTTACGTAAATGTTCGGGTCCGGGTGCCGAAAAACCTAAAGTTCGGTACGAACCCGAACTTTATAGTTCGGGTTCGCTCAACTCTATTAGCAATTTTTTGGGGTACAGAATTCAATAAGGGCCTGTAGTTCTCTTTATATATGGTAAGACTGGTGGATGTGATGTATATTCTCAAGTATTTTATTTGTGTTCCATTAAAAAGGGAATAATTCATCTAATTTGGTTTCAGTAGATTGTGGAATTTTAATGTTTAGGATTTGTAGACATATTCTGGAAGAAGATGGCGGTGCTCGTATCCTGGACTGCAGCCCATACATCCAAGAAGTGGATCAGCTAAGTACCGACAGATGTGACGCGTTTCGGCTAAACAAGTTTGTTTGAAAAAGACTGCTTAGCCAAAATGCGTTTACGGCAATAAGGTTTAGGATTTGAGATTTATTTATTTGAGATTTCATTTATTTTGTTATAAGAAAAAGCACTAAATTTAGAAAGAGTGAGTCGTGGAGCAGTTAGTGATGTTTGTGGATTTGTCAATGGTAAGATGATGTCATCAGCGTATAAGGTATTTTTATGTTCTGTTGGTCCAACTTTTATTCCAGAAATTTGTGAGTTGGTGCAGATAGTTTCTGCTAGAGCTTCCATTAGGAGGGCAAAAATCAGGGGAGAAAGTGGGCAACCTTGTTGAGTAATATGCTAATATTAAAGGTTTTGGAAAGATGAGCGTGTAGACCCTTCCTGTGGGTTTTGAATATAAGGCCATAATTACTGAATTTATATATTTACAGAATCCGGATTTTTTTTTTAGGACTGAATCAAAGTATCCCCAGTGTACCCTATCAGCATCTAGATATAGAAAAAAGGAGGGGATGTTTAGAGAATGAGTGTTGTATAATATTTATTATCCTGTGGGTCCCATCTGTAGTTTGCTTGCTATGAAGCCCACTTGGTCTTGGTTAACAATAGAAGAGAGGATATCAATCTGTTTGCAATTATCTTTGCATAAATTTTGACGTCTGTATTTAATAATGAAATTGGGTGAAAGTTAGATGGGAGTTGCTGGGTCTTTTCAGGATCATGAGATTATTATGGAAGCTAACATTTCCTGGGGGAAGGATTTTAATGTTGCAGCTTCATTAAATAATAATTTGGGTATTGTTCTTCAGCAAATATTTTATAATATCTATTATTCAGACCATCAGGGCCTGGAGATTTGCCCAGTTTCAATTATTTTATGCCATTTAATGAGTTGGGATTGATATGAAGATATTTTGGTAAATGAATGGATTGAAGGAAATTTTCTGTATCTGAAGTAGACAGTTGTATTACATGAGGGTCATCTTTGAGTTTAAGTGAAGAGTATTCTTTGAATTTTTCAGCTATATCTTAAGCTGACTATTGTCAGTCAATAATCGGTATGCCATTCTTTGGTTTTGCCTCTCGAGTTTTTGCTTGTTTTACCAGGAATTTTCCAGGTTTGTTATTTTGAATGCAAAAATAAATTTGTATTTCTGTGTTATTGTTTCATATTGTTTAGAAACGATTTTTGGAGTTCTATTGATATTGTTAGTCAATGTAATTTGGGTTTTGTAAAAGATAAGCGAACCACTCGGGATTCAGTTAAGTTCTGGTTCACCGAATTTTGGTTTTAGTTTAAATATAAAAAGTGACATGGAAAATGAAAAATAACACCATCAAAAATTCTTTAAGAATATGTTAAACACAAAAAAAGTAATTTAAACATCAGGTCATTTTCCGATGACACATTCCACATGGGGAAAAAACTGTGTTTTCTTGGTACCAAGCGTCCAAAAATTATGCCTTGACAAGGTCGGAATGCCTGCCATGCGACACGCACAAGTGCTGATTGTCCGAAGAAAAATTGGCTCGTTACAAATGATCCTAAAAAAAAATATTTTAATGGGGAGCAGCAGCAGTGCAGTGTGGATGTGGAAAGGGTACGGTAATAAGAGGTAAGTGGCCACATTAGTAGCGGCAGCATAAGACGCACAGCATGGAACATAAAAGTAGGTCGTCTCTCTGGTAGTATTGGTAGTAATAGTGGCAGCAGATGCTTTGAGTTAATGGTGGTGGCAGTACGGGATTAGCAGCGAGGAACAGCAGCCATATCGTACATGTTGGCATGATAGAGAGAGCAGCAGCCTTGTGGAAGATGAAGGTTGGCAGGCCACAGCAGTGGCGTGATAGAGGTGGCACCATGATGGAGGCAGCAGCAGCCATACAGAACATGATGGTTGGCAGGCCACAGCAGTGGCATAATGGAGGCAGGCAGCAAAAGTGGCAAGATGCAGCACTGAAAACTTGGCTAGACCTATTCATCGGCCTCAGCTGGAGGAGTGTGAAAATCCTCCCGAATCCAGGCTTGGTTCATTTTGACAAAAATTATGTTTTGGACACTCATCCAAAGAAAAGACCGGCACTTCACTCCTTGTTCAATATAGTGTTGCTTTATTCAAGCATGGAGGAGAGACACAGCGCTAAAGCGACACGTGTTTCGGCTCGAATGCGAGCCTTTTTCAAGCTCGCATTCGAGCCGAAACACGTGTCGCTTTAGCGCTGTGTCTCTCCTCCATGCTTGAATAGAGCAACACTATATTGAACAAGGAGTGAATAAACCACGATTCATGAGGAGGAGTGCCGACTGTTTGTATTTCCAATGTTTTGGACACTGGTGGAGGGCAACTTGGTCCGTTAGGGTGTCACCACACCCCCTGCAAACCCTCTCTGAGATGACATTGGCAAGAAAGAAGATAGAGAGCGTTGCTGTGCCAGTTCAGGCCACCGTTTCAGTCTGCCTGCTCAGAAATCCATGGGGGTCAGGAAACAGGGTATGCTCCAGAGACTGGACAGGATGTAGGTAGGCCGGAACCTGGGCATTAAAGCGAGAGCGGTCAGCTTTCTGACTGGCCTCAGCTGGGCGCGACATGTGGAAAAACTGCTCATCATGTAGAGGAGACTGAAATGGCTGCTGCTCATGCAGGCAGGAAAGGGGTGACTTTGTAAAGGGGGTGACTAGTTCTTTCCACCTCCGCCATTATTACCATCATCAACACAGCTATGCATGGGCTCGCCAGCCTTTGTCTCAACCTCCTCCTCGGGGCAGGCCAAAGGGTGATGGCTCTCACACAAGTCGTCAACAGGGCGATTCTCTTGAATATATGCCGTAGGGCGTGGCGTTTTTTTTTTTGCTACATTTTAGAGAAACGGAAGGGGCAGTGAAGACTGCTAGTACTCCACTGAAAGCCTTCTCTGGGGATGCAAGGAGGAGCAGCAGGAAAACACTGTGACCACTGGGTCCATGGCACAGGGTCAGACTCTGAAGTCACCTCTACATCATCCTGCTGTGACTAAGAATAGGAGTGATCCAATCCACAATCTCATCAATGATAATGATGTGCATTTCCGAAGCCAACAGGAACAACGGAAGCCGACTACTACTACTTCTGGATGGATAACTGGTGCTTCTGCTGCCCATATTATGGTTCTGGGTCTTTTGTTTTAAACCCTTCCGTAGCCCTGACATAATCAGGCCTCTCAAATAATATTGTGCACTACCCTGCGAATTGGTGTAGTAATCACATTTATTTGCTCTAGTTTAAATAGAATCAACAAAATTATTGGAAACGTGTGGAGATAGAAATAAATGCAAACCGGTTTAGGCCTAAATTCATTATCACTCAGATAATTTTGTGTGTTACCCAGTGCTTTGGTGTACTGATCAGCTATATGTTGGTTTAATTAAACTGAACAAGTTCAAAATAAAATTAAATTGCAACTGTGCGAATACAGAATATACAGAAATGGATGATTTAGGCCTGACGCTCAATTTCACGTTAACACTCACGGGTAGATTGCTGCCCTACCCTGTATATTGCTGTATATGCTCGGGCACCTCCCTGCCCTGATTGGCTCCCAGACAGTTTAGATGAGCCAATCAGGACAAGCCCTCCCCCCACTTCCTCTCAGGGTCAGGTGAGAACCCCTCTTCTTCCTCACTAGTGATTTTTTTACCACGGACATCCGCAGTAAAATGTCGCTAAGTGCCATTTTAGTAGTTTCGTCAGAAATGAACCTGAAAATATTCGGGTTCATATACCATCTGATAAATAGCAAAGTACAGACTGGACCTGGTTTGCTCATTGTTAGGTTCTATTTTTCCTTTTCGAGATCAGTTCCTTTTAGTGTTATGCGGGAGATTTCTTCTTTTCTTATTCTGTTTATATGAATATTCCCTGCATCACTGCTCTATGTGCGTTCCATATAATGAATGGGTTGTTAATATCCAAATATTCTTTCTATAGAGATTTATGTTAATGCATTTAGGGCGGTTAATAACTCTTTAGTTGCCATAAGGGAGTGGAAGGCCTGTATATTGTTCTATGACTTCCATTGAAATTGGTGTCAGGAAATGTTAGCATTAAATGAATTTTGGGTTTTTTAATCTCCTTATTAGGAACAAGTCTATTCTAGAGTAAGAATTAAAGGGGATAGAGTAGAAGGTGCAGCATTCTCAGGGCCATGGTGGCATCTCTATACGTCTAATAATGAGTTTGTGCGTCTCAATGAGGACGTAGATTCTAAGTCTGGGAACACAATATCATCGAAGTCACCACCGATTTTTTGTGGTCCTTCTGGGAGTTTTGTCGTTACGGAAGCGCGTCTCTTATGCAAATAAAATGTCACGTTTTAGAGATAAAGCTTCATTAGAGCAGTGGAGGCCCTTCGTATTAATTGATGAGATTTTAATAGTTATAACGTGAATTAGTGAAGCGCATAATATTACGTTTATACTTCTCTCAAAAGCCATCACAGATCCTATATGGAAAAAATATAGAAAATCAGCATGGCCAACTGTGGAAATAATTTATCCTAAAATAAAAAAGAATAAGAATAAAATAAACATTATAGAGCCAAAGCATATATGTCCTGTAATAGTCCTATACAGTGAGGAGATCGAGGAATCAGGACGAGCATTATACATGACAGACAATAGAGTCCGGGTTATTCTAACGTGGTTTCCTCGTCTTCCATTCTTCTGGGATTCTTCTTTGGCTGGAGATGTTTGGGCCTGCGAGAGCGATAGGTTCAATTTCGGAAGTCATTTTTCTCCTTCTTCAGGACTCTGGACAGTGTATGTGGCTTCATGCATTGGATAGGCATAAGGCCATCCTTCATATAAGATAGGGCCAGGGACTATTCATAGTATTCAGTATATTGGGCAGACTTGATGGGCCAAATGGTTCTCATCTGCCGACACATATTCTATGTTTCTATGCTTATTTATGCCGATTCTTGTTGGAAAACCCCATTTGGATTTCTCTTCATTTGCACAGAGGGTTTTGGTAATGGTTGATAGATTCCTTCTGGCTCGGAGAATCGTCATCGAGAGGTCCGGACACGTGGATATTCCTCTTTCTGGATTCTTGATGTAGTTGTTCTCTAGTCTGGTAGAAGAGTCTTCTGGTCAGGAGGAGCGTAACGTAGCTTAGGTCTGCGGTGTGCTCGATCTGTTGGAAGAGATGATGTGACGCGTAGAGAAGAGCGACTTCCGGAGTTGGGTTGGATTCCTCTCATTTTCACGTTGCTTCTTCACGATTTGATTTCATTAGTAGAGATATCGTAAGCGTCCATCTATTTCCAATGTGCGAGGTGCAGGAGCACAGCTTAGTGCGGACATTGTTCTGTAGAGCAGATAGCGTCACTTTCAGCGTTTGTGGTGAAAAAACTAAAACCCTTTTTTTTTTCTTATCTTTTGGGCAGGTGTTAAATTATCTGTATGCCATTTTTCAGCTCAGGCTACTTTCACAGTAGCGGTTTTTGCGGATCCGTCATGGATCTGCAAAAAGGCCTCCGTTACAATAATACAAGAGCATGCATCCGTCATGAACGGATCTGGTTGTATTATGTCTTCTGTAGCCATGACGGATCCGTCTCAAACTCAATTGAAAGTCAATGGGGGACGGATCCGTTTTCTATTGTGTCAGAGAAAACGGATCTGTCCCCATTGTCTTACATGGTGTGCCAGGACGGATCTGTTTGGCTCCGCTTCGTCAGGCGGACAGCAAAACGCTGCAGGCGGCCTCCAGAGCGGAATGGAGACTGAACGGATGCAAACTGACGCATTCTGAGCGGATCCTTTTCCATTCAGAATGCATTAGGGCAAAACTGATCCGTTTTGGACGCTTGTGAGAGCCCTGAACGAATCTAACAAACGGAAAGTCAAAACACAAGTGTGAAAGTAGCCTAATTTCTTTCAACAGAAGAGCCCCTGCTGGCGCCATTAGAAAGTACAGCCATTGCGTAGGCCGTTGAAGATGAGGGACCGGCGCCATCTTGTGGAGTAGCATCTGGCCTGTCGTAAGAGAGCACCGTGACCCTGCCACACATACGATGGGTATTCTGACCAGGACCCGACCCTGTGCGGCCGCTCACTGCGCCAAGAAATAACGTGTCGGTTCTGTTCATACTGCATGGATTTCACACTGAACCGAATGGGGAGGGTCGGTGGGAAGATTTCAGCGTGGAAATCCATGTGGAAGTTTTCTCATCTGAACAGGCCCTTATAATGGAAGCTTAGGATCGGGGCACGGCGTTTTACAGAACAGCACCAGTCACTAAAGGGGCTTCTGAGAGTGCAATACGGGTAACCAGGATCAGATCACTGAGGACTAACTCCCAGCACCAATATTTGAAGAAGCTGTGGACCTCTAGTGAGCGCTACAACCTCCCGGCAGCTGACCAAGCACAGCGCCCTCCATTGTATAATGGCTGTGGTTGGTATTGCAGCCCAGGGTCATTGAATAGGACTGAGCTGCGCCAAGGTCAGGTGACCGATGACATCACTGCCCTGCGCTGTACCTGTTGTAGTATGAAGAAGCCGCAGTGTGCATCCTAGTGCCGCCCCTTCAAACAGCTGATTGGTGGGGGTGTTGCAAGTCAGACCCCCACCAAGCAGATATTGAGAACCTATCATCAGGATAGTCTTTAAAGGGGTTGTCGGGGTTCAGAGTTGACATCCCTTCATTTTCCCCCCGGCAGCCCCCCTGACAGGAGCATCGGAGCAGTTCATGCTCCGATGCTCTCCTTTGCCCTGTGCTAAATTGCGCAGGGCAAAGGCATTTTTTGGAGATCCGGTGACGTACCGGGGCTCTCCATGGGGCTGACAAGAAGCCCGGTGAGGTCACCGGCACTGATAGGCGGGATTTAGCGCTGCCCTAGCCAGTAAAACTGCTAGGGCAGCGCTAAAGCCCGCCCATCAGAGCCGGTGACGTCACCGAACACACTGCAGGGCGGAAGCTTCCGCCCGGCAGTGTGTTATTGAAAACAAAAGAGCCCGTGCCAGAAGTTAAGTGTTCTGTAATCATAGTGCAGACCATCCCAGAATTATACTGGTGACCTTATGGTATAAAACTCAGGGTCCCGATGAGGAGATTGAGATTTCAGCTCTGAAGCTGCAGGATACAGCTATAGGATTCCGTCCACTTCCATTTGTCCAGATGCAAAGAATTAAAGTGACCACCGGATGATTCTGAAAACAATGTCTGTATTTCTTCCTTTACATTCACCACGACAAAAAACAAAAATGCTATATACAGCACAGCCCCTCCCCCACTAAACATGGCGGCCAGAAGCTGAAATGTAGCGCGGCCCTCAGAGGAGGAAGCGGCAGAGACTCGGATACGGTCATGGGCCAAGGCTGCCGCTCACATAACAGGCGGGAGAAAAGCGTCCAGGAAACAGGAGCGCAGACCGCGGCCTCGTCCATGTATCCGGGTGGCTGCAGGACGTCAGCAAGGACACCGCCCCGGCCGGCACAATCACCAGGAGTCCACACCCGCTGCACTAGGTGAAATAATGTGGCTTCTTCACGTTGATGCCGTATTCCGACAGGGCCGGGCTCAGGTCCTCCATGGTCAGCGTGTACTTCTTGTCCTGCAGAAGAGAAGGACGTTAGAAGGAGCGGAATGCGTAGGGGACAGTAAACATCTGCTGGCGCCCCCGTGTGGTGGAGGACTCACCTTGCTCTTGCTGCGGGAGCTCCCGGATGCGGTGCCCTTCATCTTGCAGTGCTGCAGAGCATCATTAGCAATGTCCGATATAAACTTCTGAGCTGCCAGTGAGATCAGACGAATGCTGCAGAGAGGAGCGGAGGAGGGGTCAGTATGAAGCCCTGGAGTATGGCTCGTGTAACGCAGCGCGGCTCACAGCAGCACAGAGTATATTTTATTTAACAAATTGTGTTACTCTGGAGGCTTCTGCGCATGAGAGGGATGCTTTACATCAGCAGTCCAGCTATAACCCCTCCCCTCACTGTGACATCAGCAGTCCAGCTATAACCCCTCACATCAGCAGTCCAGCTTAACCCCTCCCCTCACTGTGACATCAGCAGTCCAGCTATAATCCCTCCCCTCACTGACATCAGCAGTCCAGCTATAATCCCTCCCCTCACTGTGACATCAGCAGTCCAGCTATAACCCCTCCCCTCACTGTGACATCAGCAGTCCAGCTATAACCCCTCCCCTCACTGTGACATCAGCAGTCCAGCTATAACCCCTCCCCTCACTGTGACATCAGCAGTCCAGCTATAATCCCTCCCCTCACTGACATCAGCAGTCCAGCTATAATCCCTCCCCTCACTGTGACATCAGCAGTCCAGCTATAACCCCTCCCCTCACTGTGACATCAGCAGTCCAGCTATAACCCCTCCCCTCACTGTGACATCAGCAGTCCAGCTATAACCCCTCCCCTCACTGTGACATCAGCAGTCCAGCTATAACCCCTCCCCTCACTGTGACATCAGCAGTCCAGCTATAATCCCTCCCCACTGTGACATCAGCAGTCCAGCTATAACCCCTCCCCTCACTGTGACATCAGCAGTCCAGCTATAATCCCTCCCCTCACTGTGACATCAGCAGTCCAGCTATAATCCCTCCCCTCACTGTGACATCAGCAGTCCAGCTATAACCCCTCCCCACTGTGACATCAGCAGTCCAGCTATAATCCCTCCCCACTGTGACATCAGCAGTCCAGCTATAACCCCTCCCCTCACTGTGACATCAGCAGTCCAGCTATAACCCCTCCCCTCACTGTGACATCAGCAGTCCAGCTATAATCCCTCCCCTCACTGTGACATCAGCAGTCCCCACAAGATAACCCCTCCCCTCACTGTGACATCAGCAGTCCAGCTATAATCCCTCCCCTCACTGTGACATCAGCAGTCCCCACAAGATAACCCCTCCCCTCACTGTGACATCAGCAATCCAGCTATAATCCCTCCCCTCACTGTGACATCAGCAATCCAGCTATAACCCCTCCCCTCACTGTGACATCAGCAGTCCCCACCAGATAACCCCTCCTCTTACTGTGACATCAGCAGTCCAGCTATAACCCCTCCCCTCACTGTGACATCAGCAGTCCAGCTATAACCCCTCCCCTCACTGTGACATCAGCAGTCCAGCTATAATCCCTCCCCTCACTGACATCAGCAGTCCAGCTATAACCCCTCCCCTCACTGTGACATCAGCAGTCCAGCTATAACCCCTCCCCTCACTGTGACATCAGCAGTCCAGCTATAACCCCTCCCCTCACTGTGACATCAGCAGTCCAGCTATAACCCCTCCCCTCACTGTGACATCAGCAGTCCAGCTATAATCCCTCCCCTCACTGTGACATCAGCAGTCCAGCTATAATCCCTCCCCTCACTGTGACATCAGCAGTCCCCACAAGATAACCCCTCCCCTCACTGTGACATCAGCAGTCTCCACCAGATAAACCCTCCTCTTACTGTGACATCAGCAATCCAGCTATAACCCCTCCCCTCACTGTGACATCAGCAGTCCCCACCAGATAACCCCTCCTCTTACTGTGACATCAGCAATCCAGCTATAATGCCTCCCCTCACTGTGACATCAGCAGTCCATCCCAGATAACCCCACCCTCATTGTAAACACAAATATAACCCCTCCTCTCTCTGCGACATCAGCAGTTCCCACTAGATAACCCCTCCTCTCACTGTGATATCAGCAGTTCCCACTAGATAACCCCTCCTCTCACTGTGACATCAGCAGTTCCCACTAGATAACCCCTCCTCTCACTGTGATATCAGCAGTTCCCACTAGATAACCCCTCCTCTCACTGTGACATCAGCAGTTCCCACTAGATAACCCCTCCTCTCACTGTGACATCAGCAGTCCCCACTAGATAACCCCTCCTCTCACTGTGACATCAGCAGTTCCCACTAGATAACCCCTCCTCTCACTGTGACATCAGCAGTCCCCACTAGATAACCCCTCCTCTCACTGTGACATCAGCAGTTCCCACTAGATAACCCCTCCTCTCACTGTGATATCAGCAGTTCCCACTAGATAACCCCTCCTCTCACTGTGATATCAGCAGTTCCCACTAGATAACCCCTCCTCTCACTGTGACATCAGCAGTTCCCACTAGATAACCCCTCCTCTCACTGTGACATCAGCAGTCCCCACTAGATAACCCCTCCTCTCACTGTGACATCAGCAGTCCCCACTAGATAACCCCTCCTCTCACTGTGACATCAGCAGTTCCCACTAGATAACCCCTCCCCTCACTGTGACATCAGCAGTCCCCACTAGATAACCCCTCCTCTCACTGTGACATCAGCAGTCCTCCCCAGACGAACCCTTTGCAGTGGTCCCTGTGAAAGCTGCTTATCTTGGCTCAGGCAGGATAACAGATATATCACTGTGTGATTAACCCTTTCCTTACTAGGGATGATGAAGGGATGTTAAGCTGCTGCAGCGCCGGTTCACTTGTTTGCACTTTTACTCACATCCTGGGGTCTGAAGCCTCGAATCCTGCCCGGTTCAGATAGTACCCGGTGACTGCATCCGGAATCTGTCAGAGAAGAAGGAAGGGTGACTCCTGCACTGATATATACACACATATGTACATACATGATACGAGGGAGGAGGTTATGTCACCAGAAGAGGGGGGTTCAGCCCGAATCACACATCACGTGACCTGAGCACTTACCTGACTCGCTGCTGCTGCTCCGCTGAGCGCTTTCTACTTCTATAATGGGGACTCAGTGGACAGGATTTTGCTGCGTGCGGCTGCACAGGGCACAGTCTGCTGCCTCTCCGGGGCCTCAGATCTGCATCTGTGCATCCGCAGGGTCATGTCCACAAGTTAATTATCCATAACTATACCGTCTGACAGCTCTGGGCAATGCATCATGGGACATGTAGTCAACGGGACTACTGCCTGCCGAGAGAAGCTGGAACAGACTCACTACCCACTACCATGTGCTGAACTACAACTCCCAGCATGTCACTTACAGTCGGTGTATAATCCTCCAGCTGCATCAAGAAATCCACAAGAGGAGTGCTGGAGATGACCGGCTTGATGTCTCCATTGGTCACACCCGGTGGCAGGTACACTCCATTAGAGAGGGAACTTTCAGCAGGAGCCGCGGCCAATGCTGCCGACACTGGAACTGAGAATACAGACACAATGACGGCGACGTACGGACAGCAGGAGGGCTGTATACTAGGTGCTGCGCCCTACTGGGGCCCCCAATAACACAATGATCATCACAGCATGGATCTCAATATAAAGAGGAGTCACTGTGTACATACATTACTGATCCTGAGTTACATCCTGTATTATACTCCAGAGCTGCACTCACTATTCTGCTGGTGCAGTCACTGTGTACATACATTACATTACTTATCCTGTACTGATCCTGAGTTACATTCTGTATTATACTCCAGCGCTGCACTCACTATTCTGCTGGTGCAGTCACTGTGTACATACATTACTTATCCTGTACTGACCCTGAGCTACATCCTGTATTATACTCCAGAGCTGCACTCACTATTCTGCTGGTGCAGTCACTGTGCACATACATTACTTATCCTGTACTGATCCTGAGTTACATCCTGTATTATACTCCAGAGCTGCACTCACTATTCTGCTGGTGCAGTCACTGTGCACATACATTACTTATCCTGTACTGATCCTGAGTTACATCCTGTATTATACTCCAGAGCTGCACTCACTATTCTGCTGGTGGAGTCACTGTGTACATACATTACTTATCCTGTACTGATCCTCAGTTACATCCTGTATTATACTCCAGAGCTGCACTCACTATTCTGCTGGTGCAGTCACTGTGTACATACATTACTTATCCTGTACTGATCCTGAGTTACATCCTGTATTATACTCCAGAGCTGCACTCACTATTCTGCTGGTGCAGTCACTGTGTACATACATTACTTAGTCCTGTACTGACCCTGAGTTACATCCTGTATTATACTTCAGAGCTGCACTCACTATTCTGCTGGTGCAGTCACTGTGTACATACATTACTTAGTCCTGTACTGACCCTGAGTTACATCCTGTATTATACTTCAGAGCTGCACTCACTATTCTGCTGGTGCAGTCACTGTGTACATACATTACTTATCCTGAGTTATATCCTGTATTATACTCCAGAGCTGCACTCACTATTCTGCTGGTGCAGTCACTGTGTACATACATTACTTAGTCCTGTACTGACCCTGAGTTACATCCTGTATTATACTCCAGAGCTGCACTCACTATTCTGCTGGTGCAGTCACTGTGTACATACATTACTTATCCTGTACTGATCCTGAGTTACATCCTGTATTATACTCCAGAGCTGCACTCACTATTCTGCTGGCTGGCAGACAATAAAGCAGCAGGGACTCCTAGGAGATTTCCGCTCCGGAGCTTTGATCATTGTCTCCCCTGTCCCCAGCTCCTCCACATTACAGCCCCGGTCACTATGTGCCTCTCCCCCCGTTAGTCTCACCGCTCGCCCGCCGTTCCCCAGGGTCTCTTCCAGGGAAACCAGCTCCAGTTCCGACGGCTACAGTGGCGACGGGCCCGGGTTTGGGGATGTTGGCCGGGCTCGGTTTATTTTCAATCACAGCCCCCAACGGCGGCGCTTGTACGGTTACCGGGGGCTCCTGGACCGGTTCTGTCGAACTCATCTTGTAACTGTCAACTTCCGGCCTAGAGCGGAACTGCCTGAAACACGTGATGATTAGCTGGGACAGACGTCATCACGCCAGGCACGTTTTCCTGGCCTCTGTCTCGGATAAGTTATAGAAGGCAGCCATATTGCTTCACCCGGAAGTGGTGGTTCTGTCCTGTATCTATGCAGTGATTTCTGAGGAGACGGCTTCTCTTACTGCGCCCAGGTAACGGCCGTGTCCCCGTCTGTGCCGCTCCCTCCTGGTTTTCCCCCTTGTTCTATAATCCCCTTTTCTTACCTGTGTCCTTCCCCAGCTGTACCATTCCCCCCATGTCACCACAGAGAGCTTCCCTTACCGAGCACAGGACCTGGACCCTCCCTGCAGCCCTCAGAGGACCTTTACCTTCATGTCAGCCTTTAATTAAGGACCAACACCCCCTGTACCCCAGCATCAGGGCGTCCGCCAGCCCAGTCCCCGTGGCGCCCAGTCCCCGTGGCGCCCGCCTGCCCAGTCCCCGTGGCGCCCGCCTGCCCAGTCCCCGTGGCGCCCGCCTGCCCAGTCCCCGTGGCGCCCGCCTGCCCAGTCCCCGTGGCGCCCGCCTCCCCGCCTGCCCAGTCCCCTTGGCGTCCGCGGCTCCCGACAGCACATTCCATCTGTCCTATCCTCAGGTGACCGTTTCCTCCTCTCCAGGGTCTGGGACCGGCATAGTCCCCAGTGTCAGATGCCCAGGCTGTGAACCGTCTGCAGGATAACAGATTATCAGGGACCAGGACCTCACAGTGACCTTGAGGAGGGGGCCCCACTGACATAAGTAAGCAGTGCAAAATGCTGGGAGTTGTAGTTCCTCAGGTTGTAGTCCTCGTTTCTCTGTAATGTCGTCGGACTGGTTCACTGCCCTCCAGGCTTATAGTTACAGGTGGAATTTCCGGGCGTGGTCCGCTCGGCACTGCCAGGGTAGTGATGACTCGTGTCCTGTGCGGTGGGCGGTGTTACTCGTTGACTACCCGTAACCTTCTTTATTTTCTCCATTTCCAGGTCCAGGATGACTTATCTCCCCCTGACGATGCCACCTGACCGTGGGGGCGGGCCCCTCTTCCGTCTGAAGTTCACTACGTTTGCGGTGGGCACGGTCTGTCTGCCGCTCTGCGGTTTTATCTTCTGCATCGTTTGGTCGCTGATTTTCGACTTTGAAAAGACGACGGCCACGCACTGCGGGGTGAGCGCGGTGCACGTTCCTGGGGTGCAGCAGTGAATTGTGGGTAATGCTGGTTAGAAGGTGAGGGGGGCGTTCCAGCTACTAGAATCTCTCTGTGCCGCCCGGCCCCTGACTACACGTTGCGGTGTGGCTGCCCCGATCCCTGCAGTAACACTGGCGCAGTCGTAGTACACTACAGGTGAGTGCGTGGCTGAGTGAGCGTGGTGGGCGGCCATATTGTAACTGCATACAGAGGCTTAGGAGTCATTGGGTCAGGTGACCACCGGGTACAGCAGAGAAGCCCCCGCTCCTCTGACATCACTGCTTCCCTTCTTCCAGGTTCCTAATTACCTGCCGTCCATCAGCGCGGCCATCGGAGAAGTGACCCCGCAGAGGTTGGTCTGGCGGTTCTGTATTGGCCTCCACTCTGCCCCCCGCCTGCTCGTAGCGGTGGCGTACCTCAACTTCTACCTGGGAGGAGGCGGCTCGTACTGGAGAAGTCACATCAACTTCCTGCTCAATGTATTTGAGATCCTGTGTCTTCTCCTGCTGACCTACGTGTCCTCCAACGAGCACCATGGTGAGACGGCTGCTCCCTCAGCACCTCAGTGACCCCACCACCACTCGCTGATGTTTGGATGTTGCTTTCTTTCTCCTCAGGGATCCATCAGCTGGCTTTTATCTTCTTCATGTTCTTCTCCCTTGGATACATGTTCATAACCATCAGGATATGGAGGATATCGAGGAAATACTCTGTAAGTGCCGAGGTAAGGACGTGGACATTTCCTCAAACGCCTCACCAACATATCATGTCTTCTTCTCTAGTCACCTCTAGAGCTGCAGTCACTATTCTACTGACCAGAAGAAAAGGGACTGCAGCTCTGGAGGTGGCTGGAGTATTATGTGACTGAGGATTACGGGGTGCAGCTCTTATCAGACACAATGAGGGGGATGCACAATACGGATGATGGAGGCTGAGAGCGGAAGGTGAAGGCAGGTAACTGAGAAATCAGGGTAAGAAGCAGAAGACTCCCTGGAGACTGCTAACCGGCTAACGCAAAAATCCGGGAAACTAAACAATGAGAAGAGCAGGAAGATGAGGTAAAAACACGCATCAGCACCTAACTTACAGCCCAAGCTCTCACTGGTGACAGGGGCCCCGAGTACTTATTGTTACACCCCAGAGTAATGTAAACCGGGCACAACCAATGTACCTTGTAGATACTGATCTAATATCCATGTGTCCTAGGAACGCCGCTCATACACCTGGAAGAAGTGGCTCTTCATCTTCAACCTGACGGCGTTCCTGGTCTCCCTTCTGTTCTATTATCGCCACAATCTGCGCTGTGAACCTGGAGGTAAGACATGGGGCCTGACCCGAAAACACACTACTCGCAAAAAGGTAGGGATATCTGTAGAAAACGTAAACCATTCCGACCCGGGCTGCAGCTATCGATTACTTTAGTAATCAAGTATTCTATCGATTAATTCAACGATTTTTTTTATAATTGTAAATTTTTATTAGCACTGGAATTGCCGATTTTCAAAGATACAGAAAGGAAAAAAAAGTAGCACCTGAAAATGGTGCAATACATCACGTACATAGACATCGTATAAATCAACCGGTACACAGAACTATAAGCTGTATCACATTAGATGTAAAACAAAGTGATGGACACCAGACAGGACACAAGAGGAAAGAGGCGGGTGTGGTAAAGGGCGATGAAGGCTTAGGGGGATGCCAGGTATCTATCCCAGGGCTTTTTCAGCTGTATTATTAAGGGACGCCGTTAAGCCATCCACGGACCGAAAGTCCTGGATCCTGGCCAGAAGCATGGTCTTAGTTGGGGAGGAAGTTTGTTTCCAAAATTTGGCAATTAAGGTTTTAGCAGCTGAGCAGAGCGAAAGGAACAATCTAGAGGAATGTTTATTCAGCCTTAGAAGTGGAAGGTTGAGCAAGTATACCTTTTGGGTCTAGGGGTATTTGAATACCAAAAAGAGAGTGGGCCACGTTGCTCACCTCAACCCAGAGCTGAGTGATGCCGGAGCACGTCCAGAACACATGGTATAAGGAGCCCAAGCATCGCCAGCAGACTGATGGAACAGTGGAGTTTATGGAGTGGAGGATTGCAGGGCTATGGTACCAGTGCATTAACAGCTTATACGTGGTGCAGATGGATGATTGAGCCGCTCTATTCCATATGATCTGCCAGGCCCCACGAGAAAGAGGTGATCCAAGGGCAGTAGCCAATTTATCATTTATCCATGTATGCGTGATGGGGGGTCTCTCCCTCTGCGGACACGGCCAAAAGGCAGTAAATGAGAGAGATCATGCCCCTCGTCCCCGTGCCCTGTCGACACAAACGATCAAATGGGGTGGGAAGTGACACCTTAAGCGACCCGAACATTGAGCTCACAAAATGACGGATCTGGAGATAATGAAATCTCTCAGTCGTCAGTAAGTTTGATTGGTCTTGGAGTTGTGCAATATCTGCTAGGTGGAAGAGACCCAACGACAACCAGACATGGACCATGGGAGCACTTGGGCTGGAGACCCAACGACGACCAGACATGGACCATGGGAGCACTCAGGCTGGAGACCCAACGACGACCAGACATGGACCATGGGAGCACTCAGGCTGGAGACCCAACGACGACCAGACATGGACCATGGGAGCACTCAGGCTGGAGACCCAACGACGACCAGACATGGACCAGGGAGCACTCAAGCTGGAGACCCAACGACGACCAGACATGGACCATGGGAGCACTCAAGCTGGAGACCGAACGACGACCAGACATGGACCATGGGAGCACTCGGGCTGGAGACCCAACGACGACCAGACATGGACCATGGGAGCACTCAAGCTGGAGACCCAACGACGACCAGACATGGACCATGGGAGCACTCAGGCTGGAGACCGAACGACGACCAGACATGGACCATGGGAGCACTCAAGCTGGAGACCCAACGACGACCAGACATGGACCATGGGAGCACTCGGGCTGGAGACCCAACGACGACCAGACATGGACCATGGGAGCACTCGGGCTGGAGGGAATTGCTGGGTTGAGAAGGAAAGAGGTCATAGAAGAATGCTGGGAAGCTAAAGCGAATCGCGCGTGGCAGGTGTCCTATATGTGTTTAGTAAAGGCCATAGGCCCCAAAAGGGTAGTGTAAGGGGTGACGGGGGGCCTGCTGCTACAATAGGGCGTTCGGATGGGCCGGAGCCATCCAGAGTTTTTCAATCTCCAACCATTTGGTGTAAGTGTGTTGGGACGCCCAAAAAGGGATCGCACGTAGATGGAAAGCCCAATAGTAATGGGTGATATTGGGGATCGATAGGCCACCTTTATCTGCGGCTGTTAGCATGACCTTGCGGGAGATGCGATGGCGTTTACCTTGCCATATAAAATAAAAAATCGCCTGTTGAAGGGTACGTAGTTCTGACAAGGGGACTCTAACTGGGAGGGTCTCAAAGTAATACAATAGTTTTGGGAGGAGGGACATTTTCACCGCTGCTACACGGCCTAGTAGCGACATATATAAGGGCTTCCATTTTACAAGAAGGGACTCAAGTTCTCGGAAGAGGGGAGGGAAGTTGTCCGCATACAGTGAAGTGTATGTGGGGGTGATACGGACCCCTAAATACTTCAGTTTGGTGTCGGACCATCGATGTGAGAAATTGCTTTGGAGTAGAGTTAGAACCTGGGCGGGAATAAGGACCGGTAGGGCCTCTGTCCTGGAAGCGTTAATCTTATAACCTGAGAGGTCACCATAGTGGGTTAGGGCCTTATGCAGATTAGGTAACGAAACGTGGGGGTTGGTTAATGTGAGGAAGACGTCATCTGCGTACAGGGAAATCTTGAATTCTTTATCTCGCACTTTAAGTCCCTGGACGTCAGGATTCAATCGGATGAGGGCCGCGAGAGGTTCGATGCATAGGGCGAATATAAGGGGCGAAAGCGGGCAGCTTTACGTTGAACGGGTAGAGGAGCTAAGGGGGTAGTTTAACTAGCGCCGTTGGAGTGGAATAAAGGTTGAGAATGGCGTGTAGGAAGGGCCCCGTGATACCGAAGGTTTTGAGAGTTTCAAACAAAACAGACCAATCTAGCCGATCAAAAGCCTTTTCTGCGGGGGCGTGGCTTGTGAGTGCATGGAGTAAGACGCACTGTTCACTGCTCCTGCTACAATCCTGCTCATTTACACTGGAAGCGCACTCAAACTGCCTGAAAATACTTTACCTGGGGAGAGGAAGGTGTCTGGTGATTGTGGTGACAAAATCGGGAGCCTGAAAATGCAGAGGAAATCGTCCAAACTGGCGAAACAAGACCGCATGGAGAAGGGCCAAGATGGCGCCGGAGGTGGAGAGGTGTCGGCGCTGCAGGAGACGGTGAGCCAGAGCGCGGCTGCTAAACTCAGCAAATATGCCAGACTGGACGGTGGAGTGGGCGATTCGGCTAGCGATAAAGGGACTGATATACCTACCTCCTCTGATCAGGAGGACGGATCCATGGACGGTGATGACCCGGTTTTTGCCGGTCAGCCGATACTCAAATCTGCAGCCCCAGCAATAGTTCCAGTAGACCTGCGGGTTGATTCTACAAGGGAGCCCACATTGAAAGATATAATGGTGGCAGTGGCAAGCTGCAACAGTACCCTTAAGTGCTCGCAGTACAAGTTGGCAGCCTGAGATCAGATGTGTCCATAATCAGGCACGACCTGCACAAGATTTCTGAGCGCACTTCAGATTTGGAAAAGAGGGTGTCCTCACTGGAAGACGTTATTCAACCTCTGCAAATGGCGTCTAAAATGAATGGGAAAGATATAGCTGCCTTATACGCCAAAGCGGATGATTTAGAGAACAGATCGCGGGGAAATAATCAGCGAATTGTTTGAATGCCAGAAAAAACAGAAGGGGCCAATGCTACAGAGTTTGTGGAGAAATGGCTGCACCAGTTATTCCATGAGAAGGGCCTATCTTCCCTGTACGCGGTTGAGCGGGCGCACAGAGTCCCTTCGCGGCCGCTCCCGCCAGGCAGGCCTCCTCGCCCTATACTGGCGAAGATTCTACACTTTAAAGATCGGGACACTATCCTACGCCAGTCAAGGGACAATGACGAGATGGTCCTGAACGGGGTCAGAGTGTCCATTTTTCCGGATTATTCCAATGAGGTGCAGCGGAGGAGGAGCAGATTTATCGACATCAAGAAAAGGCTCAGAGTGCTACAAGTTCCGTACGCCATGTTGTTCCCGGCTAGATTGCGAGTGGTGGCATTGGGATCCACCAGATTCTTTGAGGACCCTGATGAAGCGACACAGTGGCTGGACGTCCACGAGAGGCAATTGAGAAGTGGGGCCCTGGACACCTGAAGGAAACAGTTTGCAGTTTGTGCTCACTTTATATGCATAGGACTGCACCCTAATGTCACTTTAACGTTATACCTGTTATAAAGTGTATTGAGTGTTGATACCACATGGTAGATCCTGATGCAGGAGTAGGAGGTTGGGATGAGAAATGTATGTCCCAGTTGTGGAGAGGATTCTCTACCTGAGGGAGAGTGTTGGAATCAGAAATGAGTTTTGTTCAGCATTGGGCATGGTGCTTACAGATTGCCCTGCGTTAGAGTTGGATGTTTGGGAGGGGGGGGGGGGGGGGGGGGTTGGGGAAATTGTTCAAAGTAGTCTGATCACTGGGGAGGGGGAGGGTCGGGGGGGGAGGGTGACGGGTCTGAGATGGGTGAGGGGCATGAATTATGTGAGAGAGACATTAGTATGGGGTGTGAGATTCAAACACGATGTAATCTTTCATTATGACACAGGTGATTAAAGTGTTGAGCTGGAATGTGAGGGGAATGGCTGATGCACGAAAACGACAATGTATATTTCAGTACTTGGGTCGGTTTCAGCCGGCTATCTGCTGCTTGCAGGAAACGCATTTGTCCAATGATAACGTGCAGGGGCTGAACAAGAACTGGGTAGGACACGTGGTACATGCAATCCATTCCTCTCACTCCAGGGGCGTAAGTGTGATTGTGCATAAAAGTATAAGGTATGAACATCTGAAGCCATGTGTGGATGCTGAGGGCAGGTATGTGTGTGTAGTGGGTAAGATGGATGGGATCCAGGTGGTGTTGGTGTCAGTGTATGTGCCTCCACCGTTTGCTTCCCCTTTAATAAGGGATATTATGACCTTTGTGGCGGACTTCCCTGGACTGCCGTGGCTGCTAGTGGGGGACTACAATTGTACATTGAATGACTCCATAGATAGATGTCGGGTAGAAGGTGCCAGTGGATCACCGGGGAGTGTGGCTCTAAAGAATATTATGAGGGAAACTGGTTTACTTGATGTTTGGAGGCTGCGTAACCCGGATAAGCGGGTGTTTTCATGTAGATCTGCTACGCATCATTCACTATCACGCATAGATCTGGCTCTGGTTAATGATGTTATGCTACCATTGATAAGAGATGTTATTTATCACCCTCGGTCGCTGTCTGACCATTCCCTGGTGCAGGTTGATTTGTGCCTGGGCGTGCTTAGGCAGGGACCGAGGTTGTGGAAATGTAACCCGCATTGGCTGAATGTACTGGGGGATCTGTCTGAGATTACTCTGGAGGTCAGGGAGTACTTTTCTATCAATGGAGGGACGGCTTCAATACACGGAGTCTGGGATGCCATGAAAGCGTTTCTGAGAGGGGTACTGATCAAAGAAATTAGTAAGCATAAATCTAAATCCAGAGAGGCAGATGTTAAAGCTCATGTACAAGTGACTGAGGCTGAAAGGGAGTTTGGTAGAATCCCCACCATGGATAATAGTGAGGCGCTGGAGGTAGCTCAGGAACAGCTGAGGTGTCACCTACTACAGGCTGCGGAGAGGAAACGTAGTTTTTACCGCCAAAGATCTTTTGAGGAGGGAGAGAAAGTTGGGCATCTGCTCTCAGTGGTTTCTCAGGCACAGAGGGGTTCTTCTTGTATACAAGAGCTAATGGATGGTAACGGAAATAGTAGCCAGGATACAAAAGGGATATTAGATATTCTAAAAGGGTTTTATGTCTCTCTCTATGCTTCCAAGGCGTCTAGCTCGGAGGAGGCCTTGTCCGCCTTTCTGGCTGAGGCTCAGCTATCAGTGTTATCTGAGGAGGATAGAGAGAGACTGGAAGAGCCGATCACGCTGGAGGAGTTGGAGGCAGCTCTTGGGGGGATGGCGAATGGTAAGGCGCCGGGGGCAGACGGTATACCAGTGGAGGTGTATAAAAAGTTGCAAGGGGTACTTCTTCCTGAATTACTTAAGGTTCTTGAACATTCTCTGGAGACGTGTTCGCTACCACATTCTATGCAGGAGGCTATCATAGTAGTTATTCCTAAGCCTGGGAAGGATCCCAAAGTTCCTGATTCCTATAGACCAATTTCGCTATTAACAGCAGATGTGAAGCTCCTGGCGAAGGTGTTGGCGAACAGGCTGTCCAGGGTAATACTTACTATAGTGCACCCGGATCAAACTGGCTTTATGCCTGGGAAATCGACTGCTATAAATATCCGTAGAGTATATGCCAGTCTGAATATTCCAGCAGATAATGGAGGAGATAGGGCCTTACTTGCGTTAGACGCCGCCAAGGCGTTCGACAGTGTTGAATGGAACTACCTATGGGAAACCTTGAGAGTCATGGGCTTTGGTGCTCGATTTATTCAGTGGGTGAAAGTGTTGTATTCAAGCCCAAAGGCACGGATCAGAGCTAATGGGGGGCTGTCAGATGGCTTCTCTTTGGCCAGAGGCACCAGACAGGGGTGCCCATTGTCACCCTTGTTGTTTGCGTTAGCAATTGAACCACTTGCAGCCCTTATCCGCCTGTCACCTCATATTGTGGGGTTTAGATATGGTGAGACGCAAAACAAAGTGGCAATGTATGCTGATGACACTATGCTATTTTTGGGTGACACTGGGGGCTCTCTGGATGCGGCCATGGCTTTAATAGATAGATTTGGTGGTTTCTCTGGGCTCCGGATAAATTGGCAGAAGTCTGCCCTGATGCCGGTGGACGGACAGGCACTCTCTGGTGTGCAGGCAGATAGTTTGATTCCCTGGGTGGGCAAGTTTAAATATTTGGGGCTATATATAACACCTAGACTGCTAGATTTTGAAGAACTTAATTTAACTCCTTTGCTAAATACTTTTAGGCTGAAGGCAAGGACATGGAGTAGACTCTCTCTTTCTGTCGGTGGTGGGCAGAGTGAATCTCTTAAAAATGGTAATGATGCCTCAGTTACTATACATATTGAATAATGCCCCTGTATGGATCCCAGTGGAGAGATTTAGGAAAATACATTCGATATTCAGAGATCTTATCTGGAAATATGGTCAAGCTAGGATTAAGCTGGAGACGCTGCAATATCCCAAGTCTGAAGGTGGCTTGGCTGTCCCTAACGCCTGGATTTATTTCTTAGCCTCTCAGTGTCAACATTTTAAGGGTTGGATGGAATTTCAGCTACCAGATGTGACGGGGAAGATACTGCAGCACTGGTTGGGTAGTAGGGATCTTATGGGTATTCTGGAGGGTGCAGGGATGCATGGGGGGAGAGAGAAAGCGACGCTTATTGAGCTTATGAAAAAAGTGTGGACAAAGGTGAAATTGATTAGGGGAGTTGGTGGGGTAGGAGAGCTTTCCCCAATATGGAACAATAACTTGATGCCAGAGGTCATTTCTCTATCAGGAGTCCGAAATTGGGAATCCCATGGAGTAATGAGGATAGGTCAATTGATTGAGAATAATGTATTTAAATCATTTCAAGGTCTACAGCAAGAATTCAACATTCCTAAAGTTTGGTTCTATCAATACCTGCAACTGAGACACGCCTATGATGTCACGATGAGGAAGGGATGCATTATTGCAAAAACGGATGTGGTCCATAAACTGGTTCTCCCAGCTGGAGGAAAGAGAGGTTTGATATCACAGGTGTATACTCTGCTTCTAGACAAATTTTTGATAGGATTCCCTCTTACTAGGATGAGGAAATGGGAAAAGGATCTGGGGGACATCCCTAAGGAACAGTGGGAAGATATATTGGAGTCAGTCCCGAGAGTGTCTGTAAGTGAACAGGGCAAGTTGTCACAACTGTTTATCATCCACAGAGTCTACAAAACTCCAGTGTTTTTACGGAAAATTGGGGTTAGAACTGATGACAATTGTCCAAAATGTATGGTGGAAGGTGCAGATCTGTTTCATATGCTTTGGTCTTGTCCAGTGCTAAGTAGTTTTTGGGATGAGGTGTTGACTTTGATTAATCGTAACCTGGAGTTGAGGGTGCAGAAGGACCCAAAGATCTGTGTGCTGGGATATCTGAAGGAGATTGGTGGAGGAGAGGCGGTCAAGGTGGCAGTTGGGAGACTATTGTATGTGGCCAGGAAGTTGATTGCTTTTAGGTGGATCCAGGGGAGTCCGCCAACGGTGGAGGAATTTGTGAGAAAGGTGCATGATATGTTGACTTTAGAGAAGGGAGTGTTTGTTAGGAGGGGATGTCCTCAGAAGTTTGAAAAGTTGTGGAATGAATGGTTGTCTCACACTCATGTCGTAATATAAAAAGGTCTTGAAAATTCATGCTCTGATCTGGGGGGGGGGGGGTTGGAAGTTGGGGGAGGGGGGGGGAGGGGATTGTTGGGTTTTAACAGTCAAATAATCTTGTAACTGTTTTTTTTCTTTTTATTGGTATATACATTATGTACAATAACTGTGGGAGATGTATCAAATATCTGGATATGTGATAATGTTTTATACAATTCTGTGTATATGAGACGTGGAGGGGGGAAAACTGTCTTGTAATATGCCAACTTTATTTGAATAATAAAAACGATTTGATTGAAAAAAAAAAAAGCCTTTTCTGCATCAAGGCTCAAAATAACCGTGGGGGTCAAGATGCGCGTTGCTACGTCAATTAAATTAACAACCCGGTGAGTGTTATCCTCCATCTTGACGGTAGGGAATGAACCCAACTTGGTCTTTGTGAACCAGGCTGGGGAGCCATACATTCAAGCGGGCAGCCAGTCGGTGAGGTTATAACGCTTAGAGTTACGAAAACATTGGGCAATCTCATCAGGGTGATATTGGGGACAGCCAGCAGAGTCTTTCACTGCTTGTGCGGTGCGTTTGGTAACTGTATCTCGTGATTGACGGGCTAGTATAGTGTGTGCTTTATTACCTTTCTCATAAAATTTCTGCTTTGAGTAGAGCATCATACGTTCCACATTTTGCATTGCAATATCCTTTAATTTCGCTCGGGCCTCCACAAGGTCTCGGAGAAGGGAGAGGCTCGGTCTAAGGTTTAGTCGGGACTGTAGAGACTCAAAGTTCCCAGACTCAAGGTGTTCTGTTCTTTTTGAGTCGTGATGCCAATGCAATACATTGGCCCCTGACTACGGCCTTGTGGGCCTCCCAGAGCATAGCTTGGGAGGAGACCAACCCAGCATTTTCTCCAAAGAATGTGCGGATGTACCCTAATCGATTACTCTAATAAGAAAAAATATGAATTAAAAAATACATTTTCCTTTATAAAAACTCATCAGCGCCCTCCTTGCCATCAGCTCCCCCCAATGCCTTCAGTCCTCTGTGCCATCTGCCCCCCCATGTCTTCAGTCCTCTGTGCCATCTGCCCCTCCATGCCATCATGTTCCCCACTGCCATCTGCACCTCCATGCCATCCATTGCCATGTATGTCTCATCCCCTACTCCCCCAGCCCCTCCATGCCATCATGTCCCCAGCACCATCAGCCTCTCCATGCCATCATGTCCCCAGCGCCATCAGCCTCTCCATGCCATCATGTCCCCAGCGCCATCAGCCTCTCCATGCCATCATGTCCCCCAGTGCCATCAGATCAGCCCCTCCATGCCATGTTCCCCAGCCCCTCCATGCCATCCATTGCCATGCATGTCCCATCCCCAGCGCTATCAGCCCCTCCATGCCATTGCCATTTGTATGTCCCCTAGCGTCATCGGCCCCTTCAAATCATGGGTGCCCCACAACTCTGCCCCCCCTTCCACCGCCAGCAGATTCGGGCCGCTGCTAATAAGAATACTTATCTTTCCTGGCTTGTGCGCAGTTGGCTGACATGGGGTCCGCAAGAGAAGGACCACGTCTTCTTCTTCCCAGCATGCACTGGGATGGACCTGACGTCACACACAGCGTCAGGAAGCGCTGACTATGTGTGCACGCAAGGCCCTGGTCAGTGCAGCGCGGTGCCGACGGGAGGCCACGGAGCGGTGAGTGATAGCCAGCTTCACTCACGCTCCGTGGTCACATGATTAAAACGAATCCTCGATGCAGAGAAATTGCATCAAGGACTTTTTTGTATCCATTACATTGATCTCATCAAGTAATCGTTGCAGCCCTAGTTCCGACTCCAGTGATATTATATCATGAAAGTCAGGCGTGAAAGCAGCAATGGAGATTTCCTAATAATTTATGGAAACAAAAGCGGACCCCAGTGCTGGGTACACCGCCACAAAATGTCAGTGTCTCAAGAACTTGTCCTGTGGCCTTGAGCATAAATTACAGCTTGACTGCGACGTCTCCTGCTGTTCACAAGCGCCGTGCGCTCCTGCACTAAGCCAGTCCGGTATCTCACGGACCGTGTTCCACGGACGTGTGAATGAAGCCTTAATGTCTGCTGAGGCATGGCATCCCACTCTTCATGAAGGGTGGCCCTCAGGTCATTGAGGTTCTGTGGTACAGAGTTCTGAGCCTCTACACGGCGACTCAGCTGATCCCATAGGTTTTCAATGGGATTCAGGTCTGGAGAAGGTGCAGGTTGCTCTATTTGAGGTCCCCCAGTCTCCAGCAGCCATTCCCTAATGATACGACCTCGATGAGCTGGCGCATTGTCCTCCATGAAGATGACATTAGGCCAGTGTTGTTCCTGCAGAGGCACAATGACTGGATTAATGATGTTCTTCAGGTAGTTGTCATGTAATGATGTGGGAGGGAACACCACACCGACAGCAGGAGGGAACAGAAAGGGAACTAGGCCTCAAAGCGAGAGAAGGGGAAACGGACACCACCTATGGAAACCCTTATCCTAGCCCTGACTCCTATCAATATGAACAGACCTTGAGGGTAGGTGTGTTCATACACAGGAACCTGAGACCCTGGAAACCCTGAATTGCCCTGGAGTAGTGTCTGGGCTTGAGACGACCTGTTCCTTCCAAAATGAAAGAACAAGCGCCTCCCTGAGGCCTAGTAACAAAAGACAGAGGGGAAACAACAAAATATAGAAGGGAAGTAACACTTAACTTCTGAAGTAAATGGACGAGAAGGAACTCAGAAGAGGACCACACTCCAGCACTTCCAATACCAAACTGAAGCTATCAACGGCATAGCATAATGGGTGACGCCAGACTAAATAGGGGAGTTGGAATGACCACTAAGCTACACCTGAGACAAGAGGTGTGGTCATTACCAGCAACAACACTGAAACCAGTGAAACTAAAGAGGCTGTCAGATCACACACGTGCAGCCAGTCTCTTAGATCTTCTGACACCTGTCACGTTAGAGACCATGACAGTAGTATGTTCTTGTCACTGGACCATTCACAAAGTGTAGGACAGTTCTGTATTGACTGGACACACTGTAACATCACCACCAAAGGCTGGTCTGGTGACCACAGTGGCTGATGCACAGCGCTCTCCTTGATGTCTCCATCATCGTTGGCGCCATCATTTCTGCTCAGTGTGAATCGACTTTCATCAGTGAACAGCACTGAGGACCACAGGTCCCTCGTCCAGTGTAGATGCTCCCTGGCCCATGCAAGATGATGACGCCTGTGCCTGGTGGTGTGTTCAGGAACCCTTGCAGGTCTAGCACACTGACCACACTGATGTAAATGGTTTTGAATGGTCTGACGAGACATTTGGGTGCCTCTTACCTCCCTTAAATGTGCCTGGAGTTGTGTAGCATTCAACATCCAGTTCCGCAGGGCAGTGTTCACAAGGAAGCTGTCATCAGTGTGGGTTGTGGGCAAGGGACGTCCACTTCTCTGCCTCTCTGTGACTCTTCCAGTCTCTGTATCTCTGATACAACCTGCTGATGACTCTCTGTGACACTATAAGCTCAGGGGCCACTTCCGTCTGAGAACATCCTGCCTGAAGCCTCGCAATGGTGAGGTACTGATGATCATTTGTTAGGTGTGGTCTTGGTATCATGATGTAAAAATGTGAACATCATGATGAGGAGGACTGTTTAAATCCCAATTCTAATTGAACCAAGAAATTTATTGGGCGATTCATGAATCAAACACCTGTTGTGAATTTTGCCATTAAGATCCTTGTTAGAGAACAGCAAGTTGTGCAAAAAAGTACTGAAACATTGAACAGTTGGACATGTGCATTCAGAAGGTCAGGGAAGGTGACATTAACCACCTCCGGACCGCTGTACGCACAGACGCGTCCTGGAGGTGGTTGATTCATTCCGCCTGGACGCATATACGCGTCATCTCGCGAGACGCGAGATTTCCTGTGAACGCGCGCACACAGGCGCGCGCGCTCACAGGAACGGAAGGTAAGCGAGTGGATCTCCAGCCTGCCAGCGGCGATCGTTCGCTGGCAGGCTGGAGATGTGTTTTTTTTAACCCCTAACAGGTATATTAGACGCTGTTTTGATAACAGCGTCTAATATACCTGCTACCTGGTCCTCTGGTGGTCCCCTTTGTTTGGATCGACCACCAGAGGACACAGGTAGCTCAGTAAAGTAGCACCACTACACTACACCCCCCCCCGTCACTTATTAACCCCTTATTAGCCCCTGATCACCCCATATAGACTCCCTGATCACCCCCCTGTCATTGATTACCCCCCTGTCATTGATCAACCCCCTGTAAAGCTCCATTCAGACGTCCGCATGATTTTTACGGATCCACTGCTAGATGGATCGGATCCGCAAAACGCATCCGGACGTCTGAATGAAGCCTTACAGGGGCGTGATCAATGACTGTGGTTATCACCCCATATAGACTCCCTGATCACCCCCCTGTCATTGATTACCCCCCTGTCATTGATCAACCCCCTGTAAAGCTCCATTCAGACGTCCGCATGATTTTTACGGATGCACTGATAGATGGATCGGATCCGCAAAACGCATCCGGACGTCTGAATGAAGCCTTATAGGGGCGTGATCAATGACTGTGGTGATCACCCCATATAGACTCTCTGATCACCCCCCTGTCATTGATCACCCCCCCTGTCATTGATCACCCCCCCTGTCATTGATCACCCCCCTGTCATTGATCACCCCCCTGTCATTGATCACCCCCCTGTAAGGCTCCAGACATTTTTTTTGGCCCAAGTTAGCGGAATTTTTTATTTTTTTTTTCTTACAAAGTCTCATATTTCACTAACTTGTGTCAAAAAATAAAATCTCACATAAACTCACCATACCCCTCACGGAAACCAAATGCGTAAAATTTTTTAGACATTTATATTCCAGACTTCTTCTCACGCTTTAGGGCCCCTAGAATGCCAGGGCAGTATAAATACCCCACATGTGACCCCATTTCGGAAAGACACCCCCAGGTATTCCGTGAGGGGCATATTGAGTCCATGAAAGATTGAAATTTTTGTCCCAAGTTAGCGGAACGGGAGACTTTGTGAGAAAAAAATTTAAAATATCAATTTCCGCTAACTTGTGCCAAAAAAAAAAAAATTCTATGAACTCGCCATGCCCCTCATTGAATACCTTGGGGTGTCTTCTTTCCAAAATGGGGTCACATGTGGGGTATTTATACTGCCCTGGCATTCTAGGGGCCCTAAAGTATGAGAAGAAGTCTGGGATCCAAATGTCTAAAAATGCCCTCCTAAAAGGAATTTGGACCCCTTTGCGCATCTAGGCTGCAAAAAAGTGTCACACATCTGGTATCGCCGTACTCAGGAGAAGTTGGGGAATGTGTTTTGGGGTGTCATTTTACATATACCCATGCTGGGTGAGAGAAATATCTTGGTCAAATGCCAACTTTGTATAAAAAAATGGGAAAAGTTGTCTTTTGTCAAGATATTTCTCTCACCCAGCAAGGGTATATGTAAAATGACACCCCAAAACACATTCCCCAACTTCTCCTGAATACGGCGATACCACATGTGTGACACTTTTTTGCAGCCTAGGTGGGCAAAGGGGCCCATATTCCAAAGAGCACCTTTAGGATTTCACAGGTCATTTACCTACTTACCACACATTAGGGCCCCTGGAAAATGCCAGGGCAGTATAACTACCCCACAAGTGACCCCATTTTGGAAAGAAGACACCCCAAGGTATTCCGTGAGGGGCATGGCGAGTTCCTAGAATTTTTTATTTTTTGTCACAAGTTAGTGGAAAATGATGATTTTTTTTATTTTATTTTTTTTCATACAAAGTCTCATATTCCACTAACTTGTGACAAAAAATAAAAACTTCCATGAACTCACTATGCCCATCAGCGAATACCTTGGGGTCTCTTCTTTCCAAAATGGGGTCACTTGTGGGGTAGTTATACTGCCCTGGCATTCTAGGGGCCCAAATGTGTGGTAAGGAGTTTGAAATCAAATTCTGTAAAAACTGACCAGTGAAATCCGAAAGGTGCTCTTTGGAATATGGGCCCCTTTGCCCACCTAGGCTGCAAAAAAGTGTCACACATCTGGTATCTCCGTATTCAGGAGAAGTTGGGGAATGTGTTTTGTGGTGTCATTTTACATATACCCATGCTGGGTGAGAGAAATATCTTGGCAAAAGACAACTTTTCCCATTTTTTTATACAAAGTTGGCATTTGACCAAGATATTTCTCTCACCCAGCATGGGTATATATAAAATGACACCCCAAAACACATTCCCCACCTTCTTCTGAGTACGGAGATACCAGATGTGTGACACTTTTTTGCAGCCTAGGTGGGCAAAGGGGCCCATATTCCAAAGAGCACCTTTCGGATTTCACAGGTCATTTTTTACAGAATTTGATTTCAAACTCCTTACCACACATTTGGGCCCCTAGAATGCCAGGGCAGTATAACTACCCCACAAGTGACCCCATTTTGGAAAGAAGACACCCCAAGGTATTCGCTGATGGGCATAGTGAGTTCATGGAAGTTTTTATTTTTTGTCACAAGTTAGTGGAATATGAGACTTTTGTAAGAAAAAAATAATAAAAAATCATCATTTTCCGCTAACTTGTGACAAAAAATAAAAAGTTCTATGAACTCACTATGCCCATCAGCGAATACCTTAGGGTGTGTACTTTCCGAAATGGGGTCATTTGTGGGGTGTTTGTACTGTCTGGCCATTGTAGAACCTCAGGAAACAGGACAGGTGCTCAGAAAGTCAGAGCTGCTTCAAAAAGCGGAAATTCACATTTTTGTACCATAGTTTGTAAACGCTATAACTTTTACCCAAACCATTTTTTTTTTACCCAAACATTTTTTTTTTATCAAAGACATGTAGAACAATCAATTTAGAGCAAAATTTATATATGGATGTCGTTTTTTTTTGCAAAATTTTACAACTGAAAGTGAAAAATGTCATTTTTTTTCAAAAAAAATCGTTAAATTTCGATTAATAACAAAAAAAAGTAAAAATGTCAGCAGCAATGAAATACCACCAAATGAAAGCTCTATTAGTGAGAAGAAAAGGAGGTAAAATTTATTTGGGTGGTAAGTTGCATGACCGAGCAATAAATGGTGAAAGTAGTGTAGGTCAGAAGTGTAAAAAGTGGCCTGGTCATTCAGGGTGTTTAAGCACTGGGGGCTGAGGGGGTTAAAGGGGTATTCCCATCACAATGATCACTGTTAAATCTGTTAATGATTTGACAGTGATCATTTTTGTAAATACATTTAATTACCCAATTCCCACCCTTTTTGAGAAAATAAGTTCCCTCTTACCTGATCGTTGTCTTTCGTCTCCAATGGTTACAGCCACCTTTCCTGTCGAATACCGCCAGGCCGCGCTTGCGCGGGAGCAGTATTATAGTAGTTATATTCTTGTACATAGGAGCAGTATTATAGTAGTTATATTCTTGTACATAGGAGCAGTATTATAGTAGTTATATTCTTGTACATAGGAGGCAGTATTATAGTAGTTATATTCTTGTACATATGAGCAGTATTATAGTAGTTATATTCTTGTACATAGGAGGCAGTATTATAGTAGTTATATTCTTGTACATAGGAGCAGTATTATAGTAGTTATATTCTTGTATATAGGAGCAGTATTATAGTAGTTATATTCTTGTACATAGGAGCAGTATTGTAGTAGCTATATTCTTGTACATAGGAGCAGTATTATAGTAGTTATATTCTTGTACATAGGAGCAGTATTATAGTAGTTATATTCTTGTACATAGGAGCAGTATTATAGTAGTTATATTCTTGTACATAGGAGCAGTATTATAGTAGTTATATTCTTGTATATAGGAGCAGTATTATAGCAGTTATATTCTTGTACATAGGAGGCAGTATTATAGTAGTTATATTCTTATACATAGGAGGCAGTATTATAGTAGTTATATTCTTGTACATAGGAGCAGTATTATAGTAGTTATATTCTTGTACATAGGAGCAGTATTATAGTAGTTATATTCTTGTACATAGGAGCAGTATTAAAGTAGTTATATTCTTGTACATAGGAGCAGTATTATAGTAGTTATATACTTGCACATAGGAGCAGTATTATAGTAGCTATATTCTTGCACATAGGAGCAGTATTATAGTAGTTATATTCTTGTACATAGGAGCAGTATTATAGTAGTTATATTCTTGTACATAGGAGCAGTATTATAGTAGTTATATTCTTGTACATAGGAGCAGTATTATAGTAGTTATATACTTGCACATAGGAGCAGTATTATAGTAGCTATATTCTTGTACATAGGAGCAGTATTATAGTAGTTATATTCTTGTATATAGGAGGCAGTATTATAGTAGTTATATTCTTGTACATAGGAGCAGTATTATAGTAGTTATATTCTTGTACATAGGAGCAGTATTATAGTAGTTATATTCTTGTATATAGGAGGCAGTATTATAGTAGTTATATTCTTGTACATAGGAGGCAGTATTATAGTAGTTATATTCTTGTACATAGGAGCAGTATTATAGTAGTTATATACTTGCACATAGGAGCAGTATTATAGTAGCTATATTCTTGTACATAGGAGCAGTATTATAGTAGTTATATTCTTGTACATAGGAGCAGTATTATAGTAGTTATATTCTTGTATATAGGAGCAGTATTATAGTAGTTATATTCTTGTACATAGGAGCAGTATTATAGTAGTTATATTCTTGTACATAGGAGCAGTATTATAGTAGTTATATTCTTGTACATAGGAGCAGTATTATAGTAGTTATATTCTTGTACATAGGAGGCAGTATTATAGTAGATATATTCTTGTACATAGGAGCAGTATTATAGTAGTTATATTCTTGTACATAGGAGCAGTATTATAGTAGTTATATTCTTGTACATAGGAGCAGTATTATAGTAGTTATATTCTTGTACATAGGAGGCAGTATTATAGTAGTTATATTCTTGTACATAGGAGCAGTATTATAGTAGTTATATTCTTGTACATAGGAGCAGTATTATAGTAGTTATATACTTGCACATAGGAGCAGTATTATAGTAGCTATATTCTTGTACATAGGAGCAGTATTATAGTAGTTATATTCTTGTATATAGGAGGCAGTATTATAGTAGTTATATTCTTGTACATAGGAGCAGTATTATAGTAGCTATATTCTTGTACATAGGAGCAGTATTATAGTAGTTATATTCTTGTATATAGGAGGCAGTATTATAGTAGTTATATTCTTGTACATAGGAGCAGTATTATAGTAGTTATATACTTGCACATAGGAGCAGTATTATAGTAGCTATATTCTTGTACATAGGAGCAGTATTATAGTAGTTATATTCTTGTACATAGGAGGCAGTATTATAGTAGTTATATTCTTGTACATAGGAGCAGTATTATAGTAGTTATATACTTGCACATAGGAGCAGTATTATAGTAGCTATATTCTTGTACATAGGAGCAGTATTATAGTAGTTATATTCTTGTACATAGGAGCAGTATTATAGTAGTTATATTCTTGTATATAGGAGCAGTATTATAGTAGTTATATTCTTGTACATAGGAGCAGTATTATAGTAGTTATATTCTTGTACATAGGAGCAGTATTATAGTAGTTATATTCTTGTACATAGGAGCAGTATTATAGTAGTTATATTCTTGTACATAGGAGGCAGTATTATAGTAGATATATTCTTGTACATAGGAGCAGTATTATAGTAGTTATATTCTTGTACATAGGAGCAGTATTATAGTAGTTATATTCTTGTACATAGGAGCAGTATTATAGTAGTTATATTCTTGTACATAGGAGGCAGTATTATAGTAGTTATATTCTTGTACATAGGAGCAGTATTATAGTAGTTATATTCTTGTACATAGGAGCAGTATTATAGTAGTTATATACTTGCACATAGGAGCAGTATTATAGTAGCTATATTCTTGTACATAGGAGCAGTATTATAGTAGTTATATTCTTGTATATAGGAGGCAGTATTATAGTAGTTATATTCTTGTACATAGGAGCAGTATTATAGTAGCTATATTCTTGTACATAGGAGCAGTATTATAGTAGTTATATTCTTGTATATAGGAGGCAGTATTATAGTAGTTATATTCTTGTACATAGGAGCAGTATTATAGTAGTTATATACTTGCACATAGGAGCAGTATTATAGTAGCTATATTCTTGTACATAGGAGCAGTATTATAGTAGTTATATTCTTGTACATAGGAGCAGTATTATAGTAGTTATATTCTTGTATATAGGAGCAGTATTATAGTAGTTATATTCTTGTACATAGGAGCAGTATTATAGTAGTTATATTCTTGTACATAGGAGCAGTATTATAGTAGTTATATTCTTGTACATAGGAGCAGTATTATAGTAGTTATATTCTTGTACATAGGAGGCAGTATTATAGTAGATATATTCTTGTACATAGGAGCAGTATTATAGTAGTTATATTCTTGTACATAGGAGCAGTATTATAGTAGTTATATTCTTGTACATAGGAGCAGTATTATAGTAGTTATATTCTTGTACATAGGAGGCAGTATTATAGTAGTTATATTCTTGTACATAGGAGCAGTATTATAGTAGTTATATTCTTGTACATAGGAGGCAGTATTATAGTAGTTATATTCTTGTACATAGGAGCAGTATTATAGTAGTTATATTCCTGTACATAGGAGCAGTATTATAGTAGTTATATTCCTGTACATAGGAGCAGTATTATAGTAGTTATATTCTTGTACATAGGAGCAGTATTATAGTAGTTATATTCTTGTACATAGGAGGTAGTATTATAGTAGTTATATTCTTGTACATAGGAGCAGTATTATAGTAGTTATATTCTTGTACATAGGAGCAGTATTATAGTAGTTATATTCTTGTACATAGGAGCAGTATTATAGTAGTTATATTCTTGTACATAGGAGGCAGTATTATACTAGTTATATTCTAATACATAGGAGCAGTATTATAGCAGTTATATTATTGTACATAGGAGCAGTATTATAGTAGTTATATTCTTATACATAGGAGCAGTATTATAGTAGTTATATTCTTAATCAAATTTCTTTTTATTGAAGAAAACGCAAATAGTCATGTGACAAATCAATCACTTAAATACCAGGCGCAGCTGGACAAATGCTTATTCACTAAGCGCATCAATTCAAGTGCAGTGGCGACATGACTCAATAACACAATAACATGTGCCTAAAAGTAATTAATACGAAAAAGTAGAGACAAGACATGGGAAGAGGGGAGGGGGAAAAGGAGGTAAGGGGGGGGGGGGGTAATAGATGTCTATCATATGCTTCGTGTGAATCTAGAAGTTGCGATAAAGCTTCCAAGGGGACCATGTTTTGATAAACTTTGCTCTAGAGTGAGTCTCCCAGTGTGCAAGCTCCTCAAACCGGTAAAGCTGATCCACCTTCTCGGTCCACATCAAGAGGGATGGAGGAGAATCATTTCTCCATAACAATGGAATCAATAGGCGAGCTGCTGTTATAAGCATAGTCGGTAGATTTGACCTTGAGGGGGTCAGCGTGTCATTAGGACACCATAACATTAGGAGCTTTGCGTCTAATCTAACCTGGTTTTTACAGATCTTATTTATAATAGTTTCGATCTCTATCCAGAAAGGCCGGATCTTTTCACAATTCCACCATATATGAGAAAGAGAGCCAAGATCTCCTCCGCACCTCCAGCAACGGTCGGGGATATCAGGATTGATCTTATGAAGATATTCTGGTGTTTTATACCATCTTGTGAGCAATTTGTAGGAGTTAGCTTGTATCTTAATGCAACGGTTGAATCCGTGCGAGTGTGTGAGGATAAAAGCTTTCTCAGGTTCTGACAAAGTTATGGATAACTCCTTCTCCCAAGCTGAGAGAAACCACAGATCTGGAGGGGCGGAGGAGAGCAGCTCCTTGTATAATGTGGAGAGAGGCTTCCGCGGGCGTTGGGCTACTGAAATCTTCCCCTCCATCCATGAGGGATCATTTGTGGGTCGTGGGACCTTTTCAATAAGCTTTAGGTCCTTTTTAAAGGCCATAACTGCCAAAAAGGAAGCCTTTTGGACCTTTGGAAGAGCGAAAACATCACTCCAATTTAAAGCACCAGACTCAGATATAATATCTTGTAACCTTAAGCTAGATAGTAGGGCCCAAATTCCTGATGGTGCAGCTATATTCTTGTACATAGGAGCAGTATTATAGTAGTTATATTCTTGTACATAGGAGCAGTATTATAGTAGTTATATTCTTGTACATAGGAGCAGTATTATAGTAGTTATATTCTTGTACATAGGAGCAGTATTATAGTAGTTATATGCTTGTACATAGGAGCAGTATTATAGCAGTTATATTCTTGTACATAGGAGCAGTATTATAGTAGTTATATTCTTGTACATAGGAGCAGTATTATAGTAGTTATATTCTTGTACATAGGAGCAGTATTATAGTAGTTATATGCTTGTACATAGGAGGCAGTATTATAGTAGTTATATTCTTGTACATAGGAGCAGTATTATAGTAGTTATATTCTTGTACATAGGAGGCAGTATTATAGTAGTTATATTCTTGTACATAGGAGGCAGTATTATAGCAGTTATATTCTTGTACATAGGAGCAGTATTGTAGTAGCTATATTCTTGTACATAGGAGCAGTATTATAGTAGTTATATTCTTGTACATAGGAGCAGTATTATAGTAGTTATATTCTTGTACATAGGAGCAGTATTATAGCAGTTATATTCTTGTACATAGGAGCAGTATTGTAGTAGCTATATTCTTGTACATAGGAGCAGTATTATAGTAGTTATATTCTTGTACATAGGAGCAGTATTATAGTAGTTATATTCTTGTACATAGGAGCAGTATTATAGTAGTTATATTCTTGTACATAGGAGCAGTATTATAGTAGGTATATTCTTGTACATAGGAGGCAGTATTATAGTAGTTATATTCTTGTACATAGGAGCAGTATTATAGTAGTTATATTCTTGTACATAGGAGCAGTATTATAGTAGTTATATTCTTGTATATAGGAGCAGTATTATAGTAGTTATATTCTTGCACATAGGAGCAGTATTATAGTAGTTATATTCTTGTACATAGGAGCAGTATTATAGTAGTTATATTCTTGTACATAGGAGCAGTATTATAGCAGTTATATTCTTGTACATAGGAGCAGTATTATAGCAGTTATATTCTTGTACACTACTCACAAAAAGATTCAGGATATTTGTCTTGCGGGTGAAATTTCAGGATGAACCTACAATGTCTTTTAACCTTTCTAGGAGAACTTAAAGGGGTATTCCCATCTTCACTTTTCATACTTAACTTTGTTGAGCACGACGTTCACTTCCTAGGTTCGGCTGGGCTTGATTAACGTCCTCTCCCGGCCGGGCCGCGCTTGCGCAGAAGACTGAAGATTTTCTCCCCGCCGGGCCGCGCAATGTCCTGAACGCCGCCACACATGCGCCATAATGACTTCTTCCTGGCTAGTATAGTACAGAGCCGCGCACGCCGGCTCTGTACTATACAGGCCAGGAATAAGTCACCATGGCGCATGCGCGGCGGTGTGCGCGTTCAGGACATTGCGCCGCCCGGCCAGGAGAAAATCTTCAGTCTTCTGCGAAAGCCCGGCCCGGCCGGGAGAGGACGTCAATCAAGCCCAGCCGAATCCTTGAAGTGAACGTCGTGCTCAACAAAGTTAAGTATGAAAAGTGAAGATGGGAATACCCCTTTAAGTTCTCCTAGAAAGGTTAGAGGACATTGTAGGTTCATCCTGAAATTTCACCCGCAAGACAAATATCCTGAATCTTTTTGTTGGTAGTGTACAAGAATATAACTACTATAATACTGCTCCTATGTACAAGTATATAACTACTATAATACTGCTCCTATGTACAAGTATATAACTACTATAATACTGCTCCTATGTACAAGAATATAACTACTATAATACTGCTCCTATGTACAAGTATATAACTACTATAATACTGCTCCTATGTACAAGAATATAACTACTATAATACTGCTTCCTATGTACAAGAATATAACTACTATAATACTGCTCCTATGTACAAGAATATAACTACTATAATACTGCTCCTATGTACAAGAATATAACTACTATAATACTGCTCCTATGTACAAGGATATAACTGCTATAATACTGCTCCTACGTACAAGAATATAACTACTATAATACTGCTTCCTATGTACAAGAATATAACTGCTATAATACTGCTCCTATGTACAAGAATATAACTACTATAATACTGCCTCCTATGTACAAGAATATAACTGCTATAATACTGCTCCTATGTACAAGAATATAACTACTATAATACTGCTTCCTATGTACAAGAATATAACTACTATAATACTGCTCCTATGTACAAGAATATAACTACTATAATACTGCCTCCTATGTACAAGAATATAACTACTATAATACTGCCTCCTATGTACAAGATTATAACTACTATAATACTGCTTCCTATGTACAAGAATATAACTACTATAATACTGCTCCTATGTAACAGAATATAACTACTATAATACTGCTCCTATGTACAAGAATATAACTACTATAATACTTCTCCTATGTACAAGAATATAACTGCTATAATACTGCTCCTATGTACAAGAATATAACTACTATAATACTGCTCCTATGTACAGGAATATAACTACTATAATACTGCTCCTATGTACAGGAATATAACTACTATAATACTGCTCCTATGTACAAGAATATAACTACCATAATACTGCCTCCTATGTACAAGAATATAACTACTATAATACTGCTCCTATGTACAAGTATATAACTACTATAATACTGCCTCCTATGTACAAGAATATAACTACTATAATACTGCTCCTATGTACAAGAATATAACTGCTATAATACTGCTCCTATGTACAAGTATATAACTACTATAATACTGCTCCTATGTACAAGAATATAACTACTATAATACTGCTCCTATGTACAAGAATATAACTACTATAATACTGCTCCTATGTACAAGAATATAACTACTATAATACTGTTCCTATGTACAAGAATATAACTACTATAATACTGCTCCTATGTACAAGAATATAACTACTATAATACTGCTCCTATGTACAAGAATATAACTACTATAATACTGCCTCCGATGTACAGGAATATTACTAGAATAGAATGATTTCATTCCCTGTTTTCTCTCTTCCGCAGTTTACACCGTCTTTTCGTTCTTCGAGTACTTGGTCGTCTTGTCTAACATGGGCTTTCACATGACGGCTTGGTGGGACTTTGGCAGTAAGGAACTTCTCGTCTGCTCACTGGAGGAGGACAAGACAATCTGATAGCCGTGCCTTCACCGTCCTATGTTTGTGGCGGTGGAGTCTGGGGGGTGAACTGTCACAGCGCAGTCACATCGTGGTCATGACAGACCTGGGCCAAGTTCTGAATACGTGAACCAGCAGAGGAATGGTCACTTACTGTCTTTAGTGAGATCTGCAGAACGCTCTCCACTCTCAGGAGCCGCTCCCTGCACTCCTAGACACTCAGTGTGGGAGGTGTACTAAAATTTTGTGTGGAATTTGACCGCCCTCTAGTGGAGAGTATATACCTGCAGACTGTGTGATGTTACCACACCGCCCTCTAGTGGAGAGTATATACCTGCAGACTACGTGATGATACCACACCGCCCTCTAGTGGAGAGTATACACCTGCAGACTGCATGATGTTACCACACCGCCCTCTAGTGGAGAGTATATACCTGCAGACTGCATGATGTTACCACACCGCCCTCTAGTGGAGAGTATACACCTGCAGACTGCATGATGTTACCACACTGCCCTCTAGTGGAGAGTATATACCTGCAGACTGCATGATGTTACCACACCGCCCTCTAGTGGAGAGTATATACCTGCAGACTACGTGATGATACCACACCGCCCTCTAGTGGAGAGTATATACCTGCAGACTGCGTGATGTTACCACACCGCCCTCTAGTGGAGAGTATATACCTGCAGACTGCATGATGTTACCACACCGCCCTCTAGTGGAGAGTATACACCTGCAGACTGCATGATGTTACCACACCGCCCTCTAGTGGAGAGTATATACCTGCAGACTGCATGATGTTACCACACCGCCCTCTAGTGGAGAGTATACACCTGCAGACTGCATGATGTTACCACACCGCCCTCTAGTGGAGAGTATATACCTGCAGACTGCATGATGTTACCACACCGCCCTCTAGTGGAGAGTATATACCTGCAGACTGCATGATGTTACCACACCGCCCTCTAGTGGAGAGTATATACCTGCAGACTGCATGATGTTACCACACCGCCCTCTAGTGGAGAGTATACACCTGCAGACTGCATGATGTTACCACACCGCCCTCTAGTGGAGAGTATATACCTGCATACTGCATGATGTTACCACACCGCCCTCTAGTGGAGAGTGTATACCTGCAGACTGCATGATGTTACCACACCGCCCTCTAGTGGAGAGTATACACCTGCAGACTGCATGATGTTACCACACCGCCCTCTAGTGGAGAGTATACACCTGCAGACTGCATGATGTTACCACACCGCCCTCTAGTGGAGAGTATATACCTGCAGATCATGTGATGTTACTTGGCCGCCCTCTAGTGGAGAGTACTGATGGGGCTTTGATTTTCTGGATGATTAGTGGTCCTGCTCCCCCTCCCCCGCCATTCTCCTCTATATACTGCAGTGGCAGAGGAGGATTATCACAGATCGGATATTTACAGATTTATAATTTTTTATAAATACATTTTCTAATGTTTATTTATTTTGTGATTGATCTCTTTTTAATAAAGATGAAGACAAATTATTTTTACATTTTGGATTTTTGTGTAATAAGATCATCCACTATGAAGAAGGACCGTAATAATGAGGATCAGGGAGACATCTGATGATAGACAGTAGTAATAGGGAAGGGTGGGGATTACCTGGATCGGGAAGACATGGACAGAATCGGGGGAGACATCTGAGGATGGACAGGATCATGATGATCATGGAAGAAGGAGCAGATGGTCAGGATCAAGGGAGACGTCCATGGGAAGTTGGGATATTGAGGATTAAGGACATATTGCATGATGAATGGAAAGATGAGGATTAGGGGAGAAGTCGTTTATCGACAGTTATGAGAATCACGGGAGGTCTCAGGACAGACAGAATGATGAGGATCAGAGGAGATATCTAAAGATGGACATCTTTTGAACGTTGATCTGGAAAGATGTCTGAAGATGGCCAGTGATGAGGATCAGGAGTGAGATCTGACGGCAAATGGAAAGATAAGGGTCAGGAGAGATGGCTAAGGAAGGTGAGGATCAGGGAGCTGTATGAGGATGGACCGGCCATAGGGATCCGTGGTTTAAGCCTTGCTGGACCTGATTCAAATGTTCAGCTTGTGCCGTTTTTTTCTCTGATCCCATGAGATAGTAGTGTCCACTTTTTGCTACTGTCAGAGTAGTTCAATTTTCAGGTACAAAGTAATCAAATAATTAAATCGGCCGACACACAGACACAGGTGCTGTATCTAAGGAGATCTGAGAGACCACCCCAAAAATCTTTATTATTATACCTTTATGATTATGGGAGTAACTGGGTGTTTTAAGGCGGTTACAATACTTAAAAATCAAACGTGGCGCCTTACATAATTGCTCATGATAACATATTGGCAGTATCTTGTAGTTTTAAAACTGGGTAAATGTTCATTTGGACAAGAATCTTGGTAAAAGTTCTGTTCTCTAAAACTGGATCCAGTTTGGACACCAACCATCTGGAACCTTTATGTAGAAAACATTTCCTAGAATCCCTGAGAACATTGTTATATATCTGCTCGCACTATATATAATCTCTCAAACCTCTTCATTGTGTTCCATATTGGGTGAAATACTCTCTTTTCCACACAAATATTCATGTTACAGCACGATTACAGATGGCCTTCAGAGTGTGTTCTAAGACTAACTTGTTATGAAACTGTGGAATAAATTCTAGACTTCACAGAGGATATACATATTATAGAAATAAGGTTCATCTATATGAAGATATGTATAATATAATCATTCATGTTATACGCATTATAGGAGTATAATGTTGACACTGACCTTATTACTCTTACATTACTCTCCTCTTTTTATCATTATTCCACGGGCCCTATAGATCTCCCTACTGAAGGAAGACCGTTTTAGAGAATCATCCTACTTACACGAAGTGCAAGAATACTAATTCTTGCAGATTGTGGGATGTCCAGCATCCATCCAAACGATCCCACTTCTCAAACCATCTCCACTATCTATCTTGCCTATTTAAACCTATACAACCAGTGGAATCCATCTTGGGGAAGCACACTAGGAGAACTCGGGTCAACCAGTTGATTATTAGTCCTTTTCGTTTTACAATGGAGTCCCGCAATAAATGCAATTGATCAAATTCTCCACAGCCTTCTGTCTGCAGTAGGTACAACTGTATTTTGGTGTAGCTGAGTCTAAGGGTACTTTCACACTAGCGTTAAAGTTTCTTGGTATTGAGTTCCGTCTGTCATAGGGGCTAAATACACTCTAGGGGCTAAAACGCTTCTGTTTTGTCCCAATGCATTCTTAATGGAAAGCAATCCGTTCAGGATGTCTTCAGTTCAGTCCCTTTTTACGGTATTTGGCCGGAGAAAATACCGCAGCATTCTGTGGTATTTTCTCTGGCCAAAATTCCGGAACACTTGCCGGATCCGGCATTAATTTCCATTGAAATGTATTAATGCCAGATCCGGTACCAAGTGCTCCGGAAAAACTGATCCGGTTTCTCGGTCTGCGCGTGCGCAGACTTTTAAATCGGTGAAAAAAATAAATACCTGATCTGTTTTCCAATAGAAAGAGAGAATCCAGCTTCTTGTGGAGCAAAAAATTGTTCTTTATTGGCTCATCATATAAATGGATTTTATACGATGAGCCAATAAAGAACAATTTTTTACTCCACAAGAAGCTGGATCCTCTCTTTCTGTTGGATATTCTATTGGACCCAGTTCTGACCTTTTTTCCGTGCTTCGTGGATTAAAGTCAGAGGTGAGAGCTGCAGCCATTTCTATCATTGTTCTGATCCGTTTTCCGGATGACACCGGCGAGATTGATCCAGTATTGCAATGCATTTGTCAGACGGATCTGCATCCGGAAACAAATGATATCCGTTTGCATACGGATTCCCGGATTCTTCTAGCGCTAGTGTGAAAGTACCCTAAAACAGGAGTCCCAATTTTAGTTGTTGCAGTGGCAGGCGTTGAGGGTGGAGGAGTCGTCATGACCGTCACTTGCGTCGGAGTGTCTTTGTTCTTGATCACAGTAGTTACTTTAGGTTTTCCTGCAAATCATTTAGACTTCAGTATTTTCGGAAGAATAGTCAAGAAAAGTTTAATAACGACAAAAATCAATAAAATAAGGAAACCTCCTTGCAGTAGCATATGGAATAATCCAGACATCCACCCGCCTATCCCACGGAACCAATTAAGGGATTAAGCCATGATAGCCAATTGTGTAATGAAAAGTCAGGAGGTTCTAGATGTGGATCTCGGAAACCCTTCTTTTAATTATTTAGCTTGTGTTACTCCAAACATACCTGCGGGACCAATCTAATGACCGCACGCAGAAGCCACCATCTGATATAACCCTCCTTGGGCTGCTGTAAGATAATCTCGCACGATCGATCAGCTGCTTCAGATACACGGAATTTACTTCTACATCGTCGGACAAATAATCTGTGATGTTATCAAATAATTCTCCAAAATCATCAGTTTGTTTAGCATTTTTAAGGATTCCGGAAGACAGGAAATAGGCAGTCATTAATGGGATGTACATTCCCACCTTTTCTATCGTTTGGGGTTCATCATGAATCCGTTTAGTTGAGGTCTCTCGGGCATGTCAGGTAAACGGGTGCACTCCGTCCTGCCGGCATATGTCTGGGCCAATGCTGATAAGGGATGTCCTCAGGTTTCCATGTCCGAGTGGTGGGTTCAAGTCTAGCTAGAGTACAAGCTCCTCCGGCTCCTTCTGGAAGCCACTTGAATGCCTCATTACCACATATTATATAGACATCATCGGCTAATTGAATTTGAACTTTTCTAATTAGTGCATCAACAATCGAAATAAACATTGTAGTATCCTGATATATACACCAGGATTATCGTCATTAGTGACAAGCTTGTAATATAAAAGTGGGCCTCAGAAGTTATGATTAATCTATTGTTTCTTGGAATCTACACTCATGTCTGCTGCCCCATCTCCCTTTATTCTTTCTATTTCTTCCTCTGAATTTCTTCCTGGTTCTTTAGGCTTGTAAAAAGCACCTAATCTCCCACACCGAGCACTATTTCCAGGCAGAAACTGTACTGTATAATTCCAATTAGGATCATGTATTTTCCTTGCCAAATAATATCTACGTTTACTTTATGATCACCTTCCTGTCCAGAAAAGCTTATTTTAATCTCTTGGCTAGATGCTTATCCCACTTCTATTAGGGCAACCTGTCTTTCTTTCCAACCATCCTCTCGCATGTCATAATTATGCCAGGTACCTACCCTAGTCGATATATTCACCTGCCTCCATGGACATTTTATCCATCCAGTTCCAGGTAATGCTAGAGCTGTTTCTCTATGGGGTGGATCTAGTCTCAGCTGAGGTAGGTCCCAGCCAGGTAAATCTAATAGCTCCTTTTCTGAAAGGGGATTAGCAATATATGGCATGGAATTGGCAGAAATCGGTGAATGACTGCAAATCCAACAATCGGATACATTTCTCATCTGGGCAACTATTTTATGGTACTTGATAAACTTATTTTCCCACTCACTGCTATCTTTATCATATGCCCCAAAAGTGTAGTGAATTACAATGCATACTTTCCCAAAGTCATGGCTTCATCAACTTCTTGCAGTGGGAGGTGTGGATCCAAGTTGGTTTCCCTTCCAGCTTCACAGAGGTTGATGTAGTCAAATCGAGGTTCTAGCGCTTTTCTTCTGTGTCTTTGCACAGTGACCCAGTCTCCGGGGTTTAGTGAAAGAGTCCCTTCCAGTGAAGAGGGATCTGGAATAGAACTGAGAACACGATTATGAACCTGCTGTAATCTCTTGTACAATGCTCCTACATACTGTGTCAAGTCTGAAGGAATGGTCTGGAGCTGCTGGGGAAATACAGACCTGTCGTTGGCACAGTGCCAAACAATATGGACTCAGCTGTGTTCTCCTATGAGGAGTTACTCATATAGGCAAACATTCTGTCGATGGCTTACCAGTCTCAGCCATGGCTTTCTGGATTTTTAGCTTCAGGCGTTCTATCTTTCCGCTGCTTTGCGGCCTATGAGGTGTGTGGAATGTCTGCTCTATGCCTAGAGCATGAAGTATTTCCTATAAAACCTCTGAAGTGAAAGGAGTTCCTCTGTCACTTCCAATCACTTCAGGAACTCCAAATCTACACACTACTTCAGACAAAATTTTCTTAGCTACTGTTTTTGCATTGGCTTTGGCTGTAGGCCAGGCTTCCGGCCAACCTGAAAAGAGGTCCACACATACCAGAACATACTCATATTTGCCTTCCTTTGGAAGTTGAATGAAGTCAATCTTCAGTCGCTGAAAAGGGTATAGTGCCTTTGGAATGCACCTGGGGGGCACCTTGACGATCCTTCCTATGTTATGGCAAGCACAGACCATGGACCCCTGGACATACACAAGTGAAAACTGGTGACGTGGTGCATGAGGGGCTCCGAAATGTTCCTGACTGGAAGATATTGGCAAAGTTCTCAGCTTTTAACATCGGCCTGAGGAATTTGCTAGTATTGTTAGTTGCGCATCATTTTGGTGCATTTTTTGCAGTGAATTGTGTATGTATATTTTTTTCATCTGCACAATGTATCATTTTGTGTAAGATGTTCTTGTGGTGCATGCGGTCCGCCCCGGCATCCTCCATTGTACGCATTATTTGCTGGGGATTTCCGTCGTCTGCGGAGGAATTGCTCCCCCGGTCCTAGACGCGCTACAGTGTATGGGTTTGGAGCATTTTCCACCGTTTAGGCCACTTTTTTCAGTGAGTTTTCGTCAATTTATAACAATACCCGAAAGTATCCCAAACTCGCTCATTACTGTCATAACATGGTTCAAATCTTTGAGTTTCCCCCAAAAAGAAAAGAAGATCGTCTGCATAAAGTGACATTTTGTCCTCTTTCCCTGGCCTGAAATCCCCAAAAATCGGGATCCTGTCTGATTTTTGCTGCTAATGGTTCAACAGCTACGGCGAAGATATTTCAATATTAAAACATTCGGACAACTGACCGTTAACAGATATTCGCGCTGTCGGAGCGCTATAAATAATCCTAAACCACTTCTTAAATTCGGGTCCAATAGCAAACTGACCTAGTACTTTCCATAGAAAATCCCATTCCACGCTATCAAAAGCTTTTGTCGCATCCAACGACCGAACAGAGCAATGACCAGGATCCTCCCCCACCCATTGCAAATTGGCGAAAATCCTGAAACGGTTTAGAGAAGTAGACCTTCCAGGAATAAACCCATTTTGGTCTGAGTGCACTAAATTTGTGATTACTCCTTTCAGACCTTTCGCCAAAATCCTAGCTAGAATCTTACAGTCGTTATTCATTAGGGATATTGGACGGTAAGAACCCGGGTCTAAGCTGTCCTTACCCTCTTTAGGAATCAAAATAATCATTGCTTCCCCCATTGAGTCAGGCAAGCGGGCCACTTGTTTTGAACATGAAAAAACCTTCAATAATTTATTTGCCCAAAACTCCCCATCTATGGGTAATCCGTCGCGGCCTACAGCTTCCCCCATTGGAGATTCAGTCATTGCTGATAGCACCTCATTTGATGAGATGGGGCGATCTAAATATTCCTGTTGGGTGGCATTAAGTTTAGGAATATTAATATCCTTCAAAAATCCCCTCAATCTGCAATGATCTAACCGGATTTGTGTAGAATACAAGTCTGCATAGTAGTCCTTTAACACTCCCATAGTATGTCATACCCTTCTTATTAACGCTATATTTGCCGCTATTTCCCTCTTATTAATTATTCTAGATAGAAGTCTACCCGGTCTACCCCCTTCCCAATACCTTCTTGATCTAACAAAGATCCTTTTTCTGTAAGATAATTATCAGAGATATTAGATGCTAACTGCCATGCTTTCCTGGCTTCCTGGGTCTGTTGTTTATTCATATTTTCCTCCGTTATTTCCATATCTCTCCTTAAAGTCTCTTCCTTTTCTTTAAATTATTTTTCCCCCGACATTCTTTTTTATTAAGCAGCCCCCTCACATAAGCCTTGGCAGTATCTCAGACCGTATTGACCCCAGCTGAATCTTTGTTTGTTACAAGGAAGAAGTTTCATTCTCCTGTAAGCTCGGCTTCTTGCCTAATAAATGTAACCAAGTAGTATTAACCGAATAAAGTCTGTTAACCCTTTTCCCATCATTCCCTATTAAACCTAATTTAACTAAAACTGGGGAGTGGTCTGAGATACGCCTCGGCTCATATGAGACTTCCACCGGATTCTGAAGTGTCATCAGGTCGATCCTAGAAAAAGAATCATACATTTTCTAGAGCATGAAAACTGTCTTAATATTTCCCACCAACCATACTCTTGTGTAAGCTTCCTTAAAGGTGTCAACCCGATTTTATTTTTTTTTACCCTGTTTTTCTGTGTTAATCTAACCAAATCTTTTACTGGCAAAAATATTCTGTGGACAGATGAAACCAAAGTTGAGTTGTTTGGAAGAAACACACAACACTATGTGTGGAGAAAAAGAGGCACAGCACACCAACATCAAAACCTCATCCCAACTGTGAGGTATGGTGGTGGGGGCATCATGGTTTGGGGCTGCTTTGCTGCGTCAGGGCCTGGACGGATTGCTATCATCGAAGGAAAAATGAATTCCCAAGTTTATCAAGACATTTTGCAGGAGAACTTAAGGCCATTCCAGCTTTATGCAAGTCAACAATTCTTAATCGTAGGTCTTCTAAGAGCTCTTTTGTGCGAGGCATCATTCACATCAGGCAATGCTTCTTGTTAAAAGCGAACCCAGAACTGGTGTGTGTTTTTTATAGGGCATCGCAGCTGTAGCCAACACCTCCAATCTCATCTCATTGATTGGACTCCAATTGGCTGACACCTCACTCCAATTAGCTCATTAGTCCAGGGGTTCACATACACCATGTGCAGTGCAGGTGGAAAAAGTAACATTTAATTCTTTGTGTGTTATTAGTTTAAGCAGACTGTGATTGTCTATTGTTGTGACTTAGATGAAGATCAGATCACATTTTATGACCAATTTGTTCAGAAATCCATATCATTCCAAAGGGCTCACATACTTTTTCTTGCAACTGTATTTCTCTAATGACCACACTACTGCTGGGAGATATCTACCTTTAATACCGAAGACAGCATAATTCCTTATTTTCTCGTCCAACCCTCTTACATTCCATACCCGAATTTTGATTGCTGGATTCATTTTCTTTTAAAATAATTCTATAACAAGGCGCATGCCGCCATCCAGAAAAGAAGAAGTAAAAAAAATGAAAAAACACCCAACCTTCCTCCTTGCTCTCACCCCTCCCGCCATCCTTACCTCAAGGGGACTCTACACCCTACTACTCTAGTGCAAAATCCACCTCCCCCCCCCAATCATTTCTATCCACTTATTAGCTTCCTGAGCAGAGGAAACAATAGCTCCCTTTGTCCTTATGCACAATTCCGAGCTCAGCAGGATACAAAAGGGAATAATGGATTCCAGCCAAACGCAGTCTCCGCTTAACAGCAATACATTTTTCTCTCTTTTTGTTACGAATGAATAATCCGGGAATATTGACACATTTGATCCATTCATTTCCATGGACTGGAGCGACCTTGTTTTCCGCATCACTATCTCTTTGTCCTTAAACGGAGAGATTTTTGCAATTATTGTCCTTGAATGGTGGCCCGGTACATTCCTCATTGGTATCCTGTGGGCTCTCTCAACCAAAAATTGCTTAGACAGGTTTTCCCCACCAACCACTTCACTAATCCAATTTTGTATATATTGTGTACAATCCACACCCTCCATTTATTCAGGTAGTCCTATCAATCTTATGTTAGACGTCCTGTCCCCGTCTTCCATCTCTACAAGTTTCTTATTAAGAGCATCGTTCTCCAGCTTCAGGCTCTTCAAATCTTTATCAAAACCATTAACCGGATCTTCCAAATCACTGATTCTTTGTTCAGTTTGTTTCACTCTTTCACTAACTTTCCTACAGTCATCTCTGACCAACTGTACTTCTGTTTTTAATTCCCCCATTTGTTTCATTATTATCTCCAGCGCACTATTTGATTTACTCACTGCCAACATAATATCCGCTAACGTGGGAGATTGGGAGATATCTAATGGGAGCATCTCTTCTGGATCCTCTATATCAGGGTGGCCAACCTTACAGACACAAAGAGCTAGAAAAAAACACGTATGACTACCAGGAGCCACAAGCTATACATTTACACACAAATCACCGTATTTTTCGCCCTATAAGATGCACCTACGGTAGGTTTTAATAGAGAAAAATAAAAATATTTATTTTTCATCTGATCTGAGTTTTTTTTCTTATTTTTCATTAGCAGAGAAGAAAAGAAAAAATACATTTTTCATTAGACCCCCAATGCTCATCTGACCTAAGATAAGATCCTCATCAGAACTCCAAATAAGACCCCCCAATGCTCAGATCAGACAACACAAATCAGACTTCCAGTGTAAGACCCCCCCGTGCTCAGATCAGACCCACCTTGCTCAAATTTTACCCCCCCATACTCAGATTAGACCCCCCATGCTCAGATCAGACAACACAAATCAGACTTCCAGTGTCAGACCCCCCGTGCTCAGATCAGAATCATCTTGCTCAAATTTTACCCCCCCATACTCAGATTAGACCCCCCATGCTCAGATCAGACAACACAAATCAGACTTCCAGTGTCAGAACCCCCGTGCTCAGATCAGACCCATCTTGCTCAAATTTTACCCCCCCATACTCAGATCAGACAACACAAATCAGACTCCCAGTGTCAGACCCCCCGTGCTCAGACCGACCCCCATGCTCAGATCAGACCCCCCGTGCTCAGATTAGACCTCCATGCTCAGATCAGACCCCCTCCTTGCTCAAATCTGACCCCCACTGCTCAGATAAGATCCTCCCATGCTCAGATCAGGACCTCACCACGCTCAGATCAGACCCCCATGCTCAGTACTATAATTTAAAGAAATCGCCTACCTCTCCTGATCAGGCACCTGCTACTCTGCAGGTCTGACACGGTCTCCTCTGTGACCTGATGCACACAGCGTCAAGCAGGGGAGGGCTGGCCGCCTTAGTCCTGGGGGGCAAATCCAGTCAAGTGGCCCATTTTTAGCCCCGCCCATTATTAAAAGCCCCTCCTACATATAATAGGCCACTCCCAACAAACACTGTACAGCTGACATTCTATAGTTGCGGCCTGTCTCTACACATCATACGGAGAGGGGGGGCTCGTCCTGGCTGCACTGCCTGCATCACATTATACAATAAACAGCAGGCTACAGCCAGGGAGCTCCTCCGCTCTCCTCCCTCCCCCGATCCTGCTCAAGGCTTGTGGTTCCCCCCACCATCTGCCACCCGCCCGTGGCCTGCTGCCCCCTTTCGTCGTCCTCACCCAGCTCTGAATCCTCCTTCTGCAAATGGCAGGGGGGGGGGGGGGGTGCCGGAGCATCTCCTCTCCTACATAGCACCACATACCTCTTACATCCAGTGATGTCACCTTTGTTGTAGACGTTCTCTTTCCTCATCTTCTCCATTCAGACCAGACCGCCATGATGATTTTTCTGCCATCTCCCGTCTCTGCAGAGATTGAGAAACAGACATTAGTTTCCTGCCAACCCCAATACTATACTGCAGAAACAGTCCCCCTGGAAATACTACTACCACACAGATAGTGCCCCCAATACTGTGCCCGCTATGCCCCCAATACTATACTGCAGGAATAGTCCGCCTGGAAATACTACTACCACACAGATAGTGCCCCCAATACTGTACCCTCTATGCCCCCAATACTATACTGCAGAAACAGTCCCCCTGGGAATACTACTACCACACAGATAGTGCCCCCTTCAACAATTATTGGCACACAGTGCTCTAAAAAAATAACTGCGCCCAGACACTAATAGTATAAAGATAATGTCCCCCAAAAATAATTGTGCTAAGCTGATACTATGCCAGGGTGCCCCCAAAGTAACAGTGCTCCCCAAAATCCTACCAATAGAAATAATTCTCTGCCAGAGCACACTTAGTAGTAATAATGCCCCTATGGTGCCCTAGTAATCATGTTCCTCATAGCCCCCCAGTAGTAGTAAAGCTCCCCATAATACCCCCTAATAGTAATAATTCTCCCTATAATATGACAGTACATGAAATACCCCCGCTTAGTGCCCACAGTTAAGCTAATGTCCCCATAATGTATGCCAGCATAAAATACCCCTATATAGTGCCCCAGTAAATGCCCTCAGTGCTCCTCTCCCCCTTCCCCATAGTGTCCCCATAATATGCCAGTAAAAAAATGCCCCTTCTTAGTGCCCCCAGCAGATGCCCCTATAGTGCTCCTCTCCCCCACAATGTGCCAGTAAAAAATGCCCCTTCTTAGTTCCACTATATGCCCCAATAGTGCTCCACTCCCCCATAGTGCCGCTCTCACCTATAGTGCCTCCCATAATGTGCCAGTAAAAAAAAAAATGCCCCCTTAGTGCCACCAAATGCCATAGTGCCCCCATAATGTGCCAATAAAAAAGGCCCGTTTAGAGCCCCCACTTCCCCATAGTGCCCCCAAATAATGCCCTATAGTGACACCAGATGCCCCATAGTGCCACTCTCCCCTATAGTGCCCCCATAATGTGCCAATAATTACAAAAAGCCCCTTTAGAGCCCCCAGATACCCCCATAGTGCTCCTCTCCCCCATGGTGCCCCCCATAATGTGCCAGTAAGAAATGCCCCCATAGTGCCAGCTCCTCCCATAGTGCCAGCTCCCCCCCATAGTGCCAGCTCCCCCATAGTGCCAGCCCCCCCATAGTGCCAGCTTCCCCCATAGTGCCAGCTCCCCCATAGTGCCAGCCCCCAATAGTGCCAGCTCCCCAATAGTGCCAGTTCTCCCCCCCCCATAGTGCCAGCTCCCCCATAGTGCCAGTTCTCCCCCCTATAGTGCCAGTTCCCCCATAGTGCCAGTTCTCCCCCCATAGTGCCAGCTCCCCCATAGTGCCAGCCCCCCCATAGTGCCAGCTCCCCCATAGCCATAGTGACAGCTCCCCCTCATAGTGCCAGCCCCCCCAATAGTGCCAGCTCCCCCAAAGTGTCAGTTCTCCCCCCCCATAGTGCCAGCTTCCCCATAGTGCCAGTTCTCCCCCCCATAGTGCCATCTCCCCCATAGTGCCAGCCCCCCTATTGTGGCAGCCCCCCCATAGTGCCAGCTCCCCCCATAGTGACAGCTCCCCCACAGTGCCAGCCCCCCCCAATAGTGCCAGCCCCCCCAATAGTGCCAGCTCCCCCATAGTGCCAGCTCCCCCATAGTGCCAGTTCTCCCCCCATAGTGCCAGCTCCCCCATAGTGCCAGCTCCCCCATAGTGCCAGTTCTCCCCCCATAGTGCCAGCTCCCCCATAGTGCCAGCCCCCCCATAGTGCCAGCTCCCCCCATAGCCATAGTGACAGCTCCCCCCCATAGTGACAGCTCCCCCCGCAAAGAAAGAAAGAAAAAACACTAATACTTACCTCCATCAGCAGCGATGCGATGCAGACCTCTTCCGGCCTGTGTCCCTGCTGTGTGCTGCCCGGTTCAGGCAGCACACGGCCTATCAGAAGAACAGGGGAGGGACACGCCTCTCCCTCCCCTGCCCTGCTGCAGCACAGCCATCTGTATCGCTGTCCTGAGGACGGCGATACAGATGAATATGGAGATGAGCGCTTCCACAGTTGAAGCGCTCATCTCCTACTGCCAGCCGCCACCACCGCCGCCGCAATTACATCCAGGGTCGCGCCGCCTGTGATGATCGAGGAATAAAAAAAATTTAAAAAAATTATTTGTTAAAGACGGCCCAGCGGCCGTTTTTTTTTAGGGCGGCCTGGGGGGCAATTGCCTCCCTGCCCCCCGGCCCAGCCCACCCCTGGCGTTAGGTCATATTGCGCGTCTCCACCTACTAGGGTTGTCACAATACCAAAATCTTGATTTGATTTCAATACCTTGCAAAAAAAATAAAACACCAAAAAAGCCGTGTGCATTCCATATTTTATAGAACGTTCGGCCCATAATAGAGCAGTCCTATCCTATTTTTTGGGTGGACAAGGTGACTAAAAATGGCGAATCGCGCGGTTACCGCGTTTACCGCATAGGAAATATTTTTTTATATTTTAATAGTTCACACTTTTTCAGGCATGGCGATATGTAATATGTTTATTTTTTATTGTTTGTAAATTTAATATATAAAATTGGGAAAGGGAGCAATTTAAACTTTTGTTCTGTTCAGGGAAGACAACCCTTGGGCCCTAGATTCCCTCTCAGTCCCTTGGGACTCCAGGTTGGCCTACATCTTTCCGCCTATTCCTATGATTCCAAATGTCTCGACAATCCTGATATGCCCATACTACACCACCTAAAATTGACAGCCTGGATGTTGATTGCCCCCGTCTAGCAGGACAGGGCTTATTAGATGCGGTAATCAGAACGCTTTCGCAGTTCAGAGCACGCACAACAAATAAATTGTACATCAGAGTCAAGAAGGTGTTTGGTCTTTGGTGGGGGAAAAATTGAGTATTTTGTCATTCTCTTACAACTCAGGATATCCTGAATTTCCGGAAGCAAGATTTTGACAAAGGCCTAAAGCCAGGTACAATTAAGGTCCATATATCAGCCTTATCAGCTTCATTGGGCAGACAGTTATCCAGAGAACCACTAATACAGAGGTTTGTTAAAGCAATCAGAAGAATCTGACCTCAGGTCATATACCCGATTCCAAGGTGGGACTTTTGTGTGGTTCTGGATCAACTTTGCAATGTTCCCTTCGAGCCACTGCAGGACTCAGATTTAAAATATGTTTCCATGAAGGTTTGTTTCTTAGTGGCAATAACTTCAGCCAAACGGGTGAGTGAGATACAGGCCCTGGCATGTGCCGAACCTTACTTAATCTTTCTGCAAGATAAAGTTTTATTAAGGACAGTTTTTCAGCCTAAGGTTCCATCTTTTGCTAATCTGAATCAGCAGATTGAGTTACCAATTTTTTTCCTGGAGCCGTCTTCGGAGGAAGAAAGTAGACGTCACTCTCTGGACGTGGGCAGAGCCCTAAAGATATACAGTTAGGTCCATAAATATTGGGACACCGACACAATTCTAAAATTTTTGGCTCTATACACCACCACAATGGATTTGAAATGAAACGGACAAGATGTACTTTACCTGCAGACTGTCAGCTGTAATTTGAGGGTCTTTACATCCAAATCAGGTGAACGGTGCAGGAATTACAGCAGTTTGCATATGTGCCTCCCACTTGTTAGGGGACCAAAAGTAATGGGACAATTGTCTTCTCGGCTGTTCCATGGCCAGGTGTGTGTTATTCCCTCATTATCCCAATTACAATGAGCAGATAAAAGGTCCAGAGGTCATTTCCAGTCTGCTATCTGCATTTGGAATCTGTTGCTGTCAACTCTCAAGATGAGATCCAAAGAGCTGTCACTATCAGTGAAGCAATCCATCATTAGGCTGAAAAAACACCACAAACCCATCAGAGAGATAGCAAAAACATTAGACGCAGCCAAAACAACTGTCACAGTGCAGATGGACAATGACCCAAAGCATACTGCAAAAGCAACCAAAGAGTTTTTTAAGGGAAAGAAGTGGAATGTTCTGCAATGGCCGAGTCAATCACCGGACCTGAATCCGATTGAGCATTTCACTTGCTGAAGACAAAACTGAAGGGAAAATGCCCCAAGAACAAGCAGGAACTGAAGACAGTTGCAGTAGAGGCCTGGCAGAGCGTCACCAGGGATGAAACCCAGCGTCTGCTGATGTCTATGCGTTCCAGACTTCAGGCTGTAATTGACTGCAAAGGATTTGCAACCAAGTATTAAAAAGTGAAAGTTTGATTTATGATTATTATTGTGTCCCATTACTTTTGATCCCTTAACGAGTCGGAGGCACATATGCAAACTGCTGTAATTCCTGCACCGTTCACCTGATTTGGATGTAAATACCCTCAAATTACAGCTGACAGTCTGCAGGTAAAGCACATCTTGTTCGTTTCATTTCAAATCCATTGTGGTGGTGTATAGAGCCAAAAATCTTAGAATTGTGTCGATGTCCCAATATTTATGGACCTGACTATGTCCAAAGTACGAATGCGTTCAGGGAGACGGACCATTCGTTTGTTTCTCATTCGGGAAAGACAAAAAAGGGGAAAAACTGTCAAAAGCCTCCTTGTCCAGATGGATAAGAGATGCTATCACTATACGTTATGAGCCGAGGGGTCTTGAGGTACCTAAGCCTATAAAAGCTCATTCAACCCTTGCGATGGCTACATCATGGGCGGAGAAGAATTTAGTTCCCTTAACCTCCCTGGCAGTATGATTATGTCAGGAATTTTGTACCAAAAGTGGTACAATTTTTTGCATGAAATTTGGTGTTATGTATTGTAGGCTTGCAATTCTTAGTAATTACTTACTTAAACCTGACCAAACAAGACTTTAGTAGACATCCCAGATGTGATAAAGTTTCAAACACAAAATCATGAATTATAATCTAATAAATAATATAATTTTATTTGTCAAACACAGAAAATTCAATAGACATCCTGAGTGTGATAAATTTTGAAACATGGGACGGCACAAAGTCCGACGTCACGATCAGGACAATGGAACCTGGTTTCTTTTCGGACTTTCTTTCCATTGCCATCTCTCTTTGAGCAGCAAACCACGCACATCCTGGTACGTGCTGCCTTTTTTGCGGTTGGCGGGATGTAGTCGATAAAGTGACGACCAGTCATGCGTTCTGGGTCGACAACGTCAACAGCACGACGTCCAGGTCTGTTCACAGCTACTGATGGCGTCTGGTGGTTGACAAAAATCCGCTCAACCACCTTCCATATAAACTCAGAATGAACAAGAGGCTTGTCACTCTTTGCTCTGTGCAGGATATATGCATTCCAAAGGCATTGTTCCAGAAGATGCCTGAAGATCTTATAATTATAATATTTTAATTTGCTGTTTGCGCATTGCCGGATAAAATGTCATTGCCTGATCGGCTCTGTCGACACCTCCCATGGTGTTATTATAGTCTATCACGACTTGCAGCTTCAGCACATCTTTCCCACCTTTTGTGTGGACCATGGCAGTAGAGGTATTGTGCACAGTACTCATGAGACACACGTCCTTATTGTCTCGCCATCGCATTGCCATCATCTTACCCTTCTGCCAGGCAACCATTTCTCTGTGGCATGTCACATCGGTTAGGCCGGAGCGCGGAAAATTGGTTTTATGTGGCCAGGTTTCTCACAGTTATAACATCTGAAGTCTCTACGGGATGTTTGTTGCTGTCCTTGGCCCTGATTGACATATTTGACTGCAGCCCCTGAATTCTTTTTCATGTCCAGTTCTAAAACTTTTGGAGCAGCAATCAGTTGTGGCAGTGGAGTGACTCGCAATTTCTCACCCATTGGTCCAGTCTGATCCCAACCCATGTCAGTCCAAATGGTCCTCAGTCCAGCTGTATACGTCTCTACTGTCTCTTGAGGTCCCTGAACTACATATTTTAGACTCCTGGAACTTTCATCTTCTTTTCCCCTTGCCCATTCCTTGAAATCTCGGACAAACTCTGCCCCTGATGGTAGAGTTTTCTCCCAGTCCTCTAGAGACAGATTGTCAAAAGCCCTCTGTAACGGATCACCTGGCACCCCGACTGAGTACCTCCATTGACGGATGCTCCTAGCGTTTCCTGAGGCTTCCAAGCACTCTGGCAGACACCACAATCACCGAACCGAAGAAGCAGATAAAACCTCTTGATGCATATGAATGCTGTAGGCAGTTGAATAGGAAACCATACGAATAGGTTTTCACTCCTAGCAGTCAAACTGGGACAGCATGCAACAAATCCTCCCCCAAGAATGAGACGACACTTCACCTTGAGGGATAAAACAGGAACTCACTTTATTTGGACACAGCACACTACTTTAAACTCAACAGCCTCATTTACATACAATCGGGCACCTAGAGGACTCTGGTACAAGGAAGGGTGGGGGCCAGACAATAGCACGAGCTGATGGGAGAAACAATGGGACAGGAAAAAGGGGGAGGAGAAGAGGCACAGAACAACAATGCCTGTAACCTAGCAAACTTTACAGCCAGGGCAAGATATATACAGTCCACAACACACAGCAATACAAAATACCACATGCCCAAATTGCATTCCACGTACAAATTCACCAGGGGCCATAGTCAGTAGGTAGGAGGCGGGCAGCCAGGCCTCTCCAATGCCCAGTGGCGAGGCGGGTTCCGCCACACCCTCCTCCTATGTTCAGTCAGGAAAGGGCCCACAACCTGATACTGTAATTCCCCTAGTTTCAGTAACATCAAGTCCTTCAGGTCAGCCCAGGTGGCTCTGTATGTCTCCTGAATCTGTTGTAACATCCTGGCAGTGGGCATTGGTCTCATCAGTGGGTCTGGGAGTCTAGTCAACAGTCCTAATTGGTTTTTAGGGCTTCAAGTGGGATATTCTGTCACAGTAACGTAACCATACTGTCCTGACGGTCCTGGGGCTTCGGGAACTATAGGGGCGGATGGGTCCGTGGCATCTATTTTGAGTGTCTGAGCAGGTAGGATTCTAGTCTTAGTCAATACAGGATAAATTCCTGCTGGTTGATGTGCCCCACAAACCTTACAAGTGTCAGTGCTGTCTGGGTTCTGATTTCCACAGACGTTACACGTCCATCCCTCTGGTCTACTCCTGGACTCTAGTAGGGGCACTGGCCAGGGGGTATAGAGGTGGCGTATCTCGAGTTTTCACACATTTTTGTTGCTGAGTATACAACAATCTACCTCGCACAACTTCTCCTCTCCATCCTTCAGTTTCAACCTCACGAGCTACTTTTATCCATATATCAACCACTTCTTCACATTCATGATCCTTTATCCAACCACAATGTGTCCTACTGAATCTTTCCTAGACTTCTAGGTTAAGATTCCCATACTTCATCCCTGCCTTCTCCAACACTCTGTCCACATTCTTCAGACCTGCCTTACCTCCTCTTTCCTTCACCAATGCTTTGGCTGTCTTATAACCTTCGGGTATACTAAAATTATTCCCCATTTCTCTTCAACTGTACCAGGACAACTATAGAAAGTAACAAAATTCAGAGTGCTATTTTCCCTCAGTCTCCACAGAACTTCCCCTCTATATCGCCTAGTGTACTCTGTTACTGAGATTTATTATACAAATCAAGTCTACAAACTGGATATCGGAGTCCAAGGACTTTGATTTCCCTTTCTATAATGTTCTGCAATTTTCCAAACACAGTGAAGAACAAGCAAAAACGTATACTGTGACTCCTAAAGCCAGACCAAAAACATCCCAATCAAAGTTACTCATGATCAGAAACTAAACCCAACAATCATAGGTATTTTCAGCTTTTAAGGTTCTTTATCAATATGGACTCGACTGTAAAAGGACTTTATACGTACGTTCCTTCAACAATCCCTCGAGCCAGACAACCGGTCAGGGAGGCACAGATATAATGTAAGATAAAGTCTCTTACCTTGCAGCGCTGTCTTTTATATCTGTACGTCCCGTTCTGGATTATCCAAGTTGTCGGGAGATCAATGAAGTGTCCATTAGTCGAGCCCCTCATTGAAGCCCTACCTCTATGATTGTCGGGATTCCAATTGAAGTTTTATGAGCGCTCAGAGCGCTGACACAGACACACTGCTGAATCAACTACTCTACTTTATTCCATAAAAAGCATACATTATATAACAGTATAGAAATGAAGAGACTTAGTCAAGAACCTCAAAGGCTTCCCAACAACCACCCATTGTACCAGCTTAATCTTGTTCTGCAGGATGGTATACTGAAGGTGGAACGGAGACTGGAAAATGCATCGTTACCTAGCAGAGTTAAGAATCCAGCAAGTCTACCCAAAAATTCGACCGTCACAAGATTGATTATTGATCATTACCACAACATATCATTGCATCAAGGAAGAAGCTTTACCCAAAGCTGTTTGAGAGAAGGCGGTTACTGGATAGTGAAAGGAAGCAAAGTTATAGCAAAGTATAAGGAAAATGAAAAGGGAATCCGGCACTGAAAATGCTTTGTAGTAGAAATCTTCCGTTTATTAGAGCAACATAAGTCCACATACACACAGTTCAAATCACAAGCGGTAATTCGTTGACGCGTTTCGGACAGAGTCCTTAGTCGTAACACAGGTTGGTGCTAAAGTGGGACAATAAATACTTCCCTCAAAAATACCACTCCCACTAAGTGGGGATGAAAAAGGAGAAAATAGTCTCACCAGCATCAGAACGCCTGATAGCAGTCACGTGTGGGTGTAGCACTGATGAGCATGCCATGAAGCATAGTCTGCAGTAATGTGCAACCAAATCCACATGGTGTGAACAGACACATAAAAAAACAATGTCGGAGATTGGTCCATCAACATACAATGGCAAAGTAAATTCCAAGTTGTGATTACCATAAACAGGTCATGAAAACAATTCATTGGTAAAAATACATAAGTTCTCTTTTTAACTTGAGACCTGAAGGCATTCTGGTGTTGAGTCTAAATATCCAATAGGCTTCCTTTAAAAGAATCGCATTTTTAAGATCGCCTCCCCTAGGATGAGCGAAGACTTTCTCACTAGCAAAGGCACGGAAGGAGTTAACCTTGCGATCGTGTTTGGTGATGAAGTGTTTAGCAGCACTAGATATATTCAATACAGAAGGATTAGATTTATAGCTTAAATGCTCTAAAATCCTATTTTTAAATTTACGTGATGTGCTGCAACATACAATCAATCGCATAATGTGCAGCAAATCACATAAATAACACCAGTTCTGTTACAATTTATATATGTTTTAATCGGAAAGGTGAGAGAGTGGTCCGCACTCTGGACTGTATTGGTGACATTGACAAAATTGCAAGTTTTGCAAGGAAGGGAGCCACATTTGGTGAAACCCTTGCATTGAGTGTAATTTTGGTGGATCGATACAAGGAAGGTGATAATAAGTTGGCAATGGTAAAGGCTCTCCTGGAAACAATACTGCAGCCGTCTTTCAAGATGTTATATAGAACATCATCATCATATAATATCGCTAAACTATTTTTGATGATGCGCTGTATTTCTGTGAATTGTCGGCGGTACATTAGAACCAGGGTCGGTAAATTCTCTTTGCTTTTTGTGGTATTTAGGGGCTCTTTTTGTACTTTCGGCTGACTATAATTGAAGTTTACCTTGGTTAGGTAATGCACTACCATCAGATTCTGTTTTGAACAATAAATCTTTTCTGGATTTACTGGAGGCTATATTCATAGCTCTCTGTGACATCAATCGTGTGTGACCTCTTTGGCTGAGACGGGAGCTGATATTGTGACATTCCCTATAAAAAGCCACATCAGTACTACATATTCTGCGCGCTCTTAGGAATTCTCCTACAGGGATTCCTCTAATGTTGTGTATGGGATGGTGACTACTGGCGGTTTCATTGCGGAAAATTTCAGACATGATCGTTACATTGGGTAATCCAATAAGCTTGATATCCAAGAAGCAGATACTATGTGGATTGACTGAGCAGGTGAATTGGAGATTGTATGGATTATTGTTCAAATATTTGGTGAATTCTGGGATGGCAGATACATGTCCACTCCAAATAAAGTGCAGATCATCTATGTATCTGCCATACATGCAAAAGGGATTGTTCACATTATATATGTTCTTCTCTTCCCAATATGACATAGTGAGGTTAGCCAATGAGGGCGAGAATTTCACCCCCATTGACCCACCTCTGATCTGTAAATAGAATTGCAGGTCAAATGAGAAATAATTATGTGTCAGTGATTCATAAGCCTCTAATGCTTTGTTATGAGGAATGGATGGATATAAAGATATAACGTCCGTGGTCAATTTGGATGACCAAACCATACTATGCATGGATTTTAAAACGTCAGTTGAATCTTTAATATAACCAGGCGATCTTTTTACTATAGGTTGAAGTAAATAGTCAAGCCATTCACCAAGATGTTCCGAAAGGGAACCAATGCCTGACACTATGGGGCGCAGTGCTGTATTTGGGGCAGCGCATGCATTATTGGTGTAATTGGAGATTCCACACACATAAAACCATATTGATATAGCAAAGTATCTAAGTAAATGTGTATTCTGCAGAAAGGCACGTAGACCTACCGAAGAACAAAGAACCCTTCACCACCATTTCTTTATAGCGGAATGGATTATTTTGGCCCATTCATCGCCAAGCAAAACCGCAATTAGTATAAGAGATATGGACTAACATTTACATGTCTGAGCTCCAGAGCAATTCACCTGGAAATGTTAGAGGATATGTCAACTGACGCATTCATCAACGCCTTGAGATGTTTCATAGCCATTAGAGGTACTGTCAGAGAGCTTAGATCTGACCAAGGATCTAATTTTGTCAGAGCGAAGAATGAATTGAAGAAAGCTCTAAAAGAGATCGATAAAGAAAAAGCAACTGAGTATTTGTTAGAGAAACAGTCTGATTTTCTTATCAATGCTCCACATGCAAGCCATACAGGAGGAGTTTGGGAAAGACAAATCAGAGTTCCGTGTTGAAAAATAACGCCAGAAGAATAGATGATGCTTCACTTAGGACCCTATTCTATGAAGTAATGTCTATTGTTAACAGTCGTCCACTTACAGTTGATAACATCAACGATCCAACAAGTTTGGACCCTTTAACTCCCAACCATCTACTTCACCTTAAGTCTGATTACATACAGCCACCGCCTGGCAAGTTCACCAAAGAGGATTTATATGCCAGAAGGAGATGGCGAAGAGTTCAATATCTATCAGAACAGTTTTGGAATAGATGGAGGAAAGAGGACTTAGCCCATCTTATGCTAAGAAGTAAATGGCAATCACCCAGAAGAAATGTCCAAGTTGGTGACATAGTGTTAGTGAAAGAATAAGATTTAACTAGAAGTCAATGGAAATTAGCCAAAGTTCTAGAAGTTCAAAAGGATGAAGACAGACTAGTAAGAAGAGTGTTGTTACAAATAGGAGCTTATTTTTTTCTCCTTTTTTGACCTCACAACAAATAGGAGACTCAAAATTTGAAAAAAAAAAGGAAAACATCTCACTACTCTACTCAGGTTGGAACATCCTATACAAAAGTTGGTTGTTCTACTTGAGAGTGATAAAAGACACTTTGAAGTTGAGAACCTGATGGAAAATTTCTCAAATTCATGTTTAAGTCCTACCACTAAGAACATAGAATTATAGGTAATTTTGGTGGGAGTGTAGCTGGCCAGCTAAGACCTGTCCTAGGTTGCTAATATAGCTTATATGTGTATACAGCTAAACCTGCCAATAACCTTAATACAGTTCCTATGTTTATATGTTTAAGACAAAAGCAGAGTTTTTTTTACTGTGACATCATGTTTTAGATGTCATATAACTATTATATATTGTGTTCACAGAAGCAAAAAAAAGATAATATTCCTTTAAAATTCATTATATGAATATAAGGTAAGCTCAGTGACACAACAGAAAGCATAGGGTGTCACGGTATGTAAGATAAGGGAAGGAAACACCGCAAGGCAAACAAAACAACTGACTAAGCCCCAAAAGCTAGGGAAAAAAGGGGTCACCTCCTAGCAATCCCTAAGAGACTTTCACTACACTGCTATGCCCATGTGCATATCTCAATGGTAGATATGCACATGCCCACGTACCTAAAGCTGTAACACACTGTACCAAACCCTAAGCTGTAGGGAAGAGGGAAAGAGACAACCAGCTGCTTCCACAACTGAAAGAGCTAGCGTCACTCTAAGGGCCTAGTAAAAACAGACACAGAAGGAAAAAGGGAAAAGGACTTATCTATAGATGAGTTGGAGCAGACGATCCACCAAAACTTCCAGAGCTAAAACAAGGAAGAAGTATAACCCGAAAAGGCTATAGGGAGAGGGAGGAATAAATAGCCTCACCAATAACCAAACGAACCACACCTGATAGGAGATGGGATTCTGTTCAAACCCACAACAAAACAAACTGTCAGATCGAGTCACGTGCAGCAATTCTGACAAATCTCCTCTGAACACCCACAGGGCAGGGCGTGACATAGAGTTAAAGTGTTGTTGCTGGGCCGGAGTCTTGACCAATCACAGCCATCCTCACACTGAGCAGGAGTCTTGACCAATCACAGCCAGCCTCACACTGAGCAGGAGACTTGACCAATCATAGCCAGCCTCACACTGAGTCTGTGTGGGAAATCCCCTAGCTGGAATCATTATTCACCAGAGAGAGGAGCGGAACAGACACAGTTCCAGTCAGAGTTCAGTTTTATGGAAGCAAAGAGGCCAAAATCGGTATTTAGAACAGTTATATAATGTTCCTATTGTTAATGTAGTGATTAGAACTGTATACTGAACCAGTTATGTATATTTACTTAAAGTTCCACCAATCCAAATTGCAATCTGCAAACTGCTCAAAGCAATTGTATAGGGCAAACTGCAAACCAAGTAGAGCAAGTAGAACTATTAGTTAGACCTCAGATAAACCTCTCAGATAGATCATAAAGTGATTAAAAACCTTAAAGTGAGAGTACAGATACTGAAGAGAGAAATATATCCACCATTTTATGTTCAATGACAAGATTGAACAGTTGAACCACCATCTTATACATACCGCCATTTTGTGATACTTTATTCAACACATGTTATGTACAGTCGTGGCCAAAAGTTTTGAGAATGACACAAATATTAGTTTTCACAAAGTTTGCTGCTAAACTGCTCTTAGATCTTTGTTTCAGTTGTTTCTGTGATGTAGTGAAATATAATTACACGCACTTCATACGTTTCAAAGGCTTTTATCGACAATTACATGACATTTATGCAAAGAGTCAGTATTTGCAGTGTTGGCCCTTCTTTTTCAGGACCTCTGCAATTCCACTGGGCATGCTCTCAATCAACTTCTGGGCCAATTCCTGACTGATAGCAACCCATTCTTTCATCATCACTTCTTGGAGTTTGTCAGAATTAGTGGGTTTTTGTTTGTCCACCCGCCTCTTGAGGATGTACCACAAGTTCTCAATGGGATTAAGATCTGGGGAGTTTCCGGGCCATGGACCCAAAATGTCAACGTTTTGGTCCCCGAGCCACTTAGTTATCACTTTTGCCTTATGGCACGGTGCTCCATCGTGCTGGAAAATGCTTTGTTCTTCACCAAACTGTTGGATTGTTGGAAGAAGTTGCTGTTGGAGGGTGTTTTGGTATCATTCTTTATTCATGGCTGTGTTTTTGGGCAAAATTGTGAGTGAGCCCACTCCCTTGGATGAGAAGCAACCCCACACATGAATGGTCTCAGGATGCTTTACTGTTGGCATGACACAGGACTGATGGTAGCGCTCACCTTTTCTTCTCCGGACAAGCCTTTTTCCAGATGCCCCAAACAATCGGAAAGAGGCTTCAGCGGAGAATATGACTTTGCCCCAGTCCTCAGCAGTCCATTCACCATACTTTCTGCAGAAGATCAATATGCCCCTGATGTTTTTTTTGGAGAGAAGTGGCTTCTTCGCTGCCCTTCTTGACACCAGGCCATCTTCCAAAAGTCTTGGCCTCACTGTGCGTGCAGATGCGCTCACACCTGCCTGCTGCCATTCCTGAGCAAGCTCTGCACTGGTGGCACTCCGATCCCGCAGATGAATCCTCTTTAGGAGACGATCCTGGTGCTTGCTGGACTTTCTTGGACGCCCTGAAGCCTTCTTAACAAGAATTGAACCTCTTTCCTTGAAGTTCTTGATGATCCTATAAATTGTTGATTGAGGAGCAATCTTAGTAGCCACAATATCCTTGCCTGTGAAGCCATTTTTATACAACGCAATGATGGCTGCACGCGTTTCTTTGCAGGTCACCATGGTTAACAATGGAAGAACAATGATTTCAAGCATTACCCTCCTTTTAACATGTCAAGTCTGCCATTTTAACCCAATCAGCCTGACATAATGATCTCCAGCCTTGTGCTCGTCAACATTCTCACCTGAGTTAACAAGACGATTACTGAAATGATCTCAGCAGGTCCTTTAATGACAGCAATTAAAAATGCAGTGGAAAGGTTTTTTTGGGATTAAGTTAATTTTCATGGCAAAGAAGGACTATGCAATTCATCTGATCACTCTTCATAACATTCTGGAGTATATGCAAATTGCTATTATAAAAACTTAAGCAGCAACTTTTCCAATTTCCAATATTTATGTAATTCTCAAAAGTTTTGGCCACGACTGTACATGGACTATCTGCTGCGGAGGCGGCAGTGTTATATATGAAGAAAAGTTGAAGTTAATAAAGAAGTTATTTCAAGTATTTGGTGTGCTCTTTAAACCTACTGCTTCCATAGAACGGCACTAGAGGAATTACAGAGTAACAGACGGTCTGGTTAGACTAAATAAGAGATATCAGAATTCTTCTAATGCCACAGCGCAAAAGGCACTTGATAGGGCTGTGCCTGCCACAGCCACGATGATCTTTTGAACTGATCCATGCAATTCTTACTGAGGCGATGGAAGCTTCTCTAGCCAGATTCTCGCAGTGCTCCAGATTTACTTGTATTTAGCCATGTTCCCCATTGGGTAAGGGTTTGGGTACTAAACTTAGTGCTTCTAGATTGACATTGTACTTGGGTCACGTGTCCCTTTTTCTCACAGCATTATTTCTCCTTCTCCTTGGGATTTTCTTCCCTTTCTAGTTTCTATTCATTGTTATATCTGGTGAATGTAGGGGGGGACATGTGTATATATTGTGCCAAATTTTTGGTATCTCTTTTTATATTCTCTTGTATAGAAAACTGGAAAAAATGCAATAAAACTTTTGAAAGAAGAAGCAGGAAACACGAGCAGAGTGGAAGGATCTTCGTGATATTTTTTCAAGGAAAACATGGAATTATTATGGATCTGTAACATGCAAGTGTGAATAATCCCTTACACTGGTAAACATGTCTTTCTATGGCTCAGAGATGTTCATCCACTAACCACTAGATGGCAGCTTAGTCATGTCTTCACAGGATTAAGTGCACGCCTTCCTTTACTAGAAGATACCAGGCGAGACATTTGTTGTGGGTTTTTTGACCGACCACAATGATAGAAATTGTTTTGAATCATGACACATAGGGATTGGCAGAAAAATGGGAAAATATATCAGAAGTTGGAAATGACAGCTCTACAAAAGAAAGCCCCCATGAAGCTCCATTGACAGGAAAATCTAAAATATGACGATGCAAGAATATATTTGGTATCGGGCAAGCGTAAAATACATGAATGACGTACAAAATGGGCACCAACACCTGATGGCTGCAGAACGTAGTAAACAACAGTAGTCTTTATATCCTCACAAGGAGGAGAAGAAAGGTTTATGGTTACTCCTCACTTAGAGGCTTAGCCCTTAAACATTGCTAAACTTATCCTAGTGATTACTTTTTGGGTGGTCTTCATTGGTGTCCAGGGACCATGAAACTCCACAAAAGAGATGAACAAATTTCTAAAAAATTCTATTTGGCCAATTTAAAAAAAAAAAATACGGTTCGATCTAAATTTATTTCTGGCGAATCGGGTTAAAAAAACTGCTATTTCCTGGCTGCAGAGAGCCTTTATAGTGGTGTAGAACACTGTGCCTGTATAGCGGTGTAGTACACTGTGCCTGTATAGTGGTGTAGAGCACTGTGCCTGTATAGCGGTGTAGAACACTGTGCCTGTATACTGGTGTAGAACACTGTGCCCGTATAGTAGTGTAGAACACTGTGCCTGTATAGTGGTGTAGAACACTGTGCCTTTATAGTGGTGTAGAACACTGTGCCTGTATAGCGGTGTAGAACACTGTGCCTGTATGGAGGTGTAGAACACTGTGCCTGTATAGCGGTGTAGAACACTGTGCCTGTATAGCGGTGTAGAACACTGTGCCTGTATAGCGGTGTAGAACACTGTGCCTGTATAGCGGTGTAGAACACTGTGCCTGTATAGCGGTGTAGAACACTGTGCCTGTATAGCGGTGTAGAACACTGTGCCTGTATAGCGGTGTAGAACACTGTGCCTCTATAGTGGTGTAGAATACTGTGCCTGTATAGCGGTGTAGAACACTGTGCCTGTATAGCGGTGTAGAACACTGTGCCTGTATAGCGGTGTAGAACACTGCGCCTGTATAGTGGTGTAGAGGACTGTGCCTGTATAGCGGTGTAGAACACTGTGCCTGTATAGCGGTGTAGAACACTGCGCCTGTATAGTGGTGTAGAACACTGTGCCTGTATAGCGGTGTAGAACACTGTGCCTGTATAGCGGTGTAGAACACTGTGCCTGTATAGCGGTGTAGAACACTGTGCCTGTATAGCGGTGTAGAACACTGTCCCTGTATAGCGGTGTAGAACACTGTGCCTGTATAGCGGTGTAGAACACTGTGCCTGTATAGTGGTGTAGAACACTGTGCCTTGCAGTAACACACATAGGGAGTCTGCTGTGGTAGTGAAATAATACTGTCCGTATGACATGCAGATGACAGGCGTCGCTCTTAGAATCACTGCACACTTCACTTATTTGGGCAGTCACGCGGCCAAAACTGACCAAATAACTTAAGTGTGAACTCAGCCTTACAGGTCGATGTTAGCGTCAAGAAGAAGCGCACTCCTTTTACACCCTCATCAGCTGATTCCACACAGATGTCTACAGAACCTGTTCTATTAAACGCTTATTCAAGTAGAGCCCCCGACAGAGGAGAGGGTGTCAGCAGTAAGATTGTGTTGATGTCACAGATTATTTTGCCCTTCCTCTGATCCGTCAGAACCCCCAAAAAACGGATCCTGTCTGTGGAGCATCCGCCTTCACTCGGTCAGCATTTGGTCAGTAATCCATCAAAACAGGAGTGGATCCAAAACAGAGATGACACGTGAATGGAATATTTGCATGTCTTCTGTGTTTTGTAACCACTCCTGCTTTCGGCTACCAAATCACAAGCCAATTCTGATGCAAAATAGGGACCATGTCATGCAGGCCTTACAGCTGTTACACAGACAGGATCTGTTGTGCGTCTCATTTTTCTTTCCTTCTGACAGATCAGAAGAAGGGTCCAAAAAATGATGATGTCAGCCAGGCAAAAACGCAAAATAGTGGCCCAGTCATGAAGTGGGGAGGGTGGGAACAGCATGAGGAGACCACAGAGTGGCCCAATGACAGAGTCTGGAGGTGGCAGCAGCATCAGGAGGCCACAGAGTGGCACAATGACAGAGTGAGGAGGAGGCGGCAGCAACATCAGGAGGAGGCCACAGGGTGGCACAATGACAGTGTGGAGGCGGAAGCAGCAGCAGCAGGAGACCACATAGTGGTACAATGACAAAGTGTGGAGGTGGCAGCAGCATCATCAGGAGGCCACAGAGTGGCACAATGACAGACTGTGGAGGTGGTGGCATAAGCATCAGGACACCACGGAGTGGCAAGGTGACATAGTGTGGAGGTGACAGCAGCATCAGGAGACCACAGAGTGACCTGGTGACAGAGTAGGGTTGGTGGGTGGCAATACCAGTACCAGCTGAAGATGGTGGGTGAAAAAAGGAGCACTTGGCATCAGATGTGTGGCATCAGGCGGGTGGCAGCATCAGAATAGTAGCTGAGGCAGGTAGCCAGAAGAAATTGGTCTCTTTTGTCAAAGTGTTGGTGTGGCACCATGGATGATCTAGTCTGATGCATCAGGCATTGGTGGGTGGAAATCCTTGCTGATCCACGCCTGATTCATCTTGACAAAGGTCAGTCCATCCACATTTTGGGTGGACAGGCGAGTTCTTCTTGGGGTAACTATGGCCCCCGCTACACTAAACACCCGCTCTGATGCCACACTACTGGCCGGGCAGGACAGCTTTTCCAGGGCAAACTCTGCCAATTGCGGCCACAAATCCAGTTTGTCTGCCAAGTAGTCCAACGGATTTTCAATGTGGGGTGGCAGGGTGCTGTCCAAGTATGCCACCAACTGCTGGTTCAGGTCCTGCTCAAGGTCTAGCTGCTGCTGATGATGAGTAGTTTCTTCACTAGGCGGGTGAAGAAAGCTGCTCATCAGTGAGATGCTGCTGATGGAACTGCTCCCCCCCCCCCACCCTGCCACAGAAGCCATGGCAGAGGAACTTGAGCGCAGAGGGACCCCCCGGTCAGACATGCAAGAGGATGGACGATGGCGCAGATAGGCAGCGGACAACTGACTACATAGGATGTATCTATATTAGTTCAATTTGTCCTCCCTCTCAGTGGGTGTAAAAAAAGCCCCCATGTGGACAGCCAGAAGTCATCCCTCTGCCGAATGGTGACAATTCGGCTGTCACTACGCAAGCAAGTGAGCATGCATCAGGCCATTTGTGCAAGTGACTCAGAGGGACTCCCTGCCTCCATCTCCACTGCATACTGCCACGGTGTGTCTGGGTCCTCTGTCTCGTCTTCTTCATCGCCCTGTAGCTCCTCTGGCTGCTTCTGCTCCTCCTCTCCTGTCACCTGTGTAAAAAAAAACACCTATTGCGCTACACATTGCTTGTGCTCCAATGTCCTCCTCCTCCAGTTCAGCCCCCACAGGGCTCATGTGGCCATGAGATCTAGGCGCCACATCTCCAGTCCCCTGACCAGCCAGATTTACCAGCATCTGTTCCAGGACATGAAGCAGTGGAATGACGTTGTTCACCCCGTAGTCCTGGCGACTGACAAATAACGTGGCCGCCTCAAAGGACCTGAGCAAACGGCAGGTGTCATGCATGAGCTGCCACTGGCTGACATCAAAGTTACACAGGGGAGTACTCCTGTCCGCTTGGATCATCAAGAAATCATTTATAGCCTTTCTCTGTTCAGACAGTTGGTCGAACTTATGGAGTGTGGAATTCCAATGGGTGGAAACGTCACATATCAGCCTATGTTGGGGGCTCAAGGACTGGCCCACCTTCTGTACTACATACGTGGAGGGACTGCAGCACCAGCAACTTGGACAGGAGCACGTTCAGCTTCTGCGCTGTTGGATGAGTGCACGCATACTGTTGTCTCTTGGCAATCGCTTCGGTGATCGATTTCTGACAGAATGACTGACGAGGAGGAGGAGCATCTGGACCAGCAGATGATGGGAATAACAGACAGCTCCCTTCGGCTGAGGTGGTGGAGCCTTGACTGTCTGAAACTAGGTGCGTGCCACTGGGTGATGCAGCGGTTTCTGCGGAAGGCTGGACCAGCACATCGGAGCCATGGTTCTCCCAGGCCACTTTATGGTGACGCTGCATATGTTGACGCAGGGCCGTGGTGCCAACATTGGCCCCGCTTCACCTTCTGCCCACAGATTCTACATATGGCCACGTTCACCTCCTCCAGCGGCTTAATAAAAAACTGCCACACCGCCAAATAGGTGATTTTACCCCCAACACTCCACACTGACTGACTGCTACCGCCACTGCTTACGTGAACCACTGCACCACTACTTTCTTGGCAGGTAGGCTCCTGCGAAGCAGGTGGTCTACCCCAGGCACGTCTAGATCCCGACCTCCCACTGCTGCCACCCTGCTGACTCCCGGCCACGCTAGCGACTTGCTGGCTCAGCTGCTGCCTAACGGACAAGCTGCCACCCTCTTCTCCCGATGATGATGAAGTTCCTTTGTCACCCGGCTCCCAAGTGCGATCAGCTACAACATCATCATCGAGTACTGTCTGCACGTCACGATTTGCCAGAGAAAACGGATCAGTTTGGCTCAGTTTCGTCAAGCTGACAGCAAAACGCTGCAGGCAGCCTCCAGAGCGGAATGGAGACTGATCGGAGACAAACTGATGCATTCTGAGCGGATCCTTTTCCATTCAGAATACATTAGGGAAAACTGATCCGTTTTGGACCGCTGAGCCCTGAACGGATCTCACAAACGGAAAGCCAAAATGCCAATGTGAAAGTAGCTTCAACCATTCAAGAACCGCTGGGTTGCTGGTCAAGAAACAACCGCTAGATGACACCGGGAGCTCAGGCCTCTCCCTGCGACTCCTGCTGCCACGGCCCCTTTACTCTGCTGCGACCTCTGCCTGACATACTGTTAGATCAAATAAATAAATGAAAAGGAAATTAAAACACCCCAAAAAAGTGCTGTAATTTTCTTACTTCACCACGCAACGGCAAATAAGCCCTTTTTCCCCACTAATACGAGCCAAAAAATGCTTTAGAGCCTATAACTGCACCGCACAAGGGCAAATAAGACAGAATTATTCCCCTGTAATAACCCCTGTTAATGGCTGTATCACACAGCACTTGCCCCCCAATAACAAGAACAGTTTGCTGGAATTACAGAGCTGTATAATATAATGTGGATCCGCAGTCAGTGCAGCAAGGTGTAATAGGATTGTTCCTATTCCCCAGACTGTAACCTCCCCGACTGAACCCTGTTCTACAGAAACACTGTGGGATGATTCCTCCCTGTTCTTTCCCTGAACTTCTATTGAGCAAAATAAAAGTTTTCAAGTCTTCCCTAGCACTGTCCCTAGCGCCTGCTCACGTCTCTCCCTTCACTAAGTACACTGGAAAATGAGTCCAAGATGAATCCAAGATGGCTGATGGCTGAGGCTATTTATAGGCTGTGACATCACAGGACTGGCTGCTGATTGGCTGAATGCATGGAATTGTGGGTAATCCCTCGTTTCCAAAGTTCTTTGCTCTAAACACGTGCAGCAGCCATTTTAGGAAAAAATGTGATTCGTTACCACGAAGCATGAGGAAATTCGGATTCGGTGCGAATCAAATTTTCCCTGAAATTCAGATCAAATTTCACTTTGTCAACTTTGATTCGCTCATCTCTACTCCACAAGTTCACCAAGAGTTGGGTTCTGGCTTTTCCTCCATCTTACAGTGCTTCGACAGGTCAATGGGGGAAGGGGAAGGGGGGGGGGGCACCTTCTGCCACAGCCATTCCCTGCCTAAAAGTTATGTGTGGAGTTGAACCGGTCACTTTGTTTACATCAGTCCTGTGCCTTTGTGGGTCATTTTAAGCACTAGGCCACCATACTTCAAGGAATCACTTCCAAGTATCAATGGTCACCAGTATGCAATTGTGTGTATGTCACCCAGCTCTCCGCACAACCGGATCACGGTCCCAGATCATAGAGTGGTCTCCAGGGGCGGATTTGCCATAGACCTTACAAGGAAATTTCTCGGTCCCGGTGGGCCAATGTCCAAGGGGCTGCCTGAGCCCTTCTCATGGCCGGCCAGTGGAAGTTCTTGGGGATGTATATTGTGCTGCTGTGGGCAGTATTTTGTGATGGACTGTGGTATTATGTGCCATAATATGGTATGCTGCACCACCTATATGTGTTGGCCCTGCTTTCCATCAATTTGGACCCAGCTACAAAACGGGGCCACTTTTAGTATTTTTTCCAGGGCCACTTTAAGTTCCCAGTCCGCCCCTGGTGGTCTCACAGTCCCCGTCCCCACAGGTCGAAGGTCTTTTCACAAGGACCAGTTTAGCTTGTCACAGGTTAAGGTCAAACCAATGGGCCTTACAGTCTCGCTCTTGATCCCACCAGTCCACTAGTATCACAGGACACTTACAGGTCACAGGGTAGTCAGGGAGACTTTTATGGCTAGTTAGATCCTCTCGGTGCTGATGCCTCTTATAACCCAGCATGATCCTGCTACATATCTTCCCAGGGCTGGGACAGTTCATGTAGGGGAAAGGGCTCCACTCAAGGGCTAAGCGGGAGGGCCGGCTCCAGGGTCATGTGGGCCCTTGGGCGATAAAGTCTCAGTGGGCCCCCTTACACAGTGGTAACTCTCTGAGTACAGATAATACAGTAGATATCACCTGCAGTCCTATGTAACAGCATAGATAACACAGTCATGGCTATCTGAGTACAGAAAATGTAGTAGTGTTACCTGCAGTCCAATGTAAAACCACAGATAACACTAGTGCTGATAATGTGATAGTGTTACCTGTAGTCCTATGTAAACCACAGATAACACTAGTGTAGATCATGTAGTAGTGTTACCTGTAGTCCTATGTAAACCACAGATAACACTAGTGTAGATCATGTAGTAGTGTTACCTGCGTCCTTAGTGTGCCTCCCTGTGCCTCTACCACAGACTCCATGCTGGCGGTGCTGCCTCCTCTTCCATCTTCATCTTGCCCCGCACAGAATGTCCTGATGCAGCTGTGTCAAGACAAAGGGAACACTGTGGGCATGGTGATGGTGACACACAAAGGGACAGACAGACACACAGGGACAGAGACACACACACACACACAGGGACAGACACACACACACACAGGGACAGACACACACACACACAGGGACAGACACACACACACACACACACACACAGGGACAGACACACACACAGGGACAGACAGACAGACACACACAGGGACAGACACACACACACACAGGGACAGACACACACACACACACAGGGACAGACACACACACACAGGGACAGACACACACACACACACACACAGGGACAGACACACACAGGGACAGACACACACACAGGGACAGACACACACACACGGACAGACACACACACACACACACAGGGACAGACACACACACACAGGGACAGACACACACACACACACACAGGGACAGACACACACACACAGGGACAGACACACACACACACACACAGGGACAGACACACACAGGGACAGACACACACACAGGGACAGACACACACACACGGACAGACACACACACACACGGACAGACACACACACACACACGGACAGACACACACACACACACAGGGACAGACACACACAGGGACAGACACACACACAGGGACAGACACACACACACAGGGACACACACACACACAGGGACGGACAGACACACACACACACACACAGGGACAGACACACACACAGGGACAGACAGACACACACACACAGGGACAGACACACACACACACACACAGGGACAGACACACACACACAGGGACAGACACACACACAGGGACAGACACACACACACAGGGAAAGACACACACACACAGGGACAGACACACACACAGGGACACACACACACACACACACACAGGGACACACACACACACACACAGGGACAGACACACACACACACACACACACAGAGACACACACACACAGGGACAGACACACAGGGACAGACACACACAGGGACAGACAGACACACACACACAGGGACAGACACACACACAGACACACACACACACAGGGACAGACACACAGGGACAGACACACACAGGGACAGACAGACACACACACACAGGGACAGACACACACACACACACACACGGACAGACACAAACACAGGGACAGACAGACAGACACACACACACACAGGGACAGACACACACACACACACAGGGACAGACACACACACACAGGGACAGACACACACACAGGGACAGACACACACACAGGGACAGACACACACACACAGGGACAGACACACACACAGGGACAGACACACACACAGGGACAGACACACACACACACACACACAGGGACAGACACACACACACACACACGGACAGACACACACACACAGGGACAGACACACACACACAGGGACAGACACACACAGGGACAGACACACACACACACACAGGGACAGACACACACACACACACAGGGACAGACACAAACACAGGGACAGACAGACACACACACACACACACACAGGGACAGACACACACACACAGGGACAGACACACACACACACACACAGGGACAGACACACACACACAGGGACAGACACACACAGGGACAGACACACACACAGGGACAGACAGACACACACACACAGGGACAGACACACACACACACAGGGACAGACACAAACACAGGGACAGACAGACAGACACACACACACACACAGGGACAGACACACACACACACACACACAGGGACAGACACACACACAGGGACAGACACACACACACACACACACACACACACACAGGGACAGACACACACACACACAGGGACAGACACACACACAGGGACAGACACACACACACACACACACACAGGGACAGACACACACACAGGGACAGACACACACACACACACACACACACACAGGGACAGACACACACACAGGGACAGACACACACACAGGGACAGACACACAGGGACAGACACACACAGGGACAGACAGACACACACACACAGGGACAGACACACACACACACGGACAGACACAAACACAGGGACAGACAGACAGACACACACACACACAGGGACAGACACACACACAGGGACAGACACACACACACGGACAGACACACACACACACACACGGACAGACACACACACACAGGGACAGACACACACACAGGGACAGACACACACACAGGGACACACACACACACACACACAGACACACACAGGGACAGACACACAGGGACAGACACACACAGGGACTGACAGACACACACACACAGGGACAGACACACACACACGGACAGACACAAACACAGGGACAGACAGACAGACACACACACACACAGGGACAGACACACACACACACACATGGACAGACACACACACACAGGGACAGACACACACACAGGGACAGACACACACACAGGGACAGACACACACACACACACAGGGACAGACACACACACAGGGACAGACACACACAGGGACAGACACACACACACACACACACACACACAGGGACAGACACACACACACACACATACGGACAGACACACACACACAGGGACAGACACACACACACAGGGACAGACACACACAGGGACAGACACACACACAGGGACAGACACACACACACACACACAGGGACAGACACACACACACACAGGGACAGACACAAACACAGGGACAGATAGACACACACACACACACAGGGACAGACACACACACACAGGGACAGACACACACACAGGGACAGACACACACACACACACACAGGGACAGACACACACACACACGGACAGACACACACACAGGGACAGACACACACACACAGGGACAGACACACACAGGGACAGACACACACACACAGGGACAGACAGACACACACACACAGGGACAGACACACACACACACACACACAAACACAGGGACAGACAGACAGACACACACACACACAGGGACAGACACACACACACACACAGGGACAGACACACACACACACACAGGGACAGACACACACACAGGGACAGACACACACACACACACACAGGGACAGACACACACACAGGGACAGACAGACACACACACACACACACAGGGACAGACACACACACAGGGACAGACACACAGGGACAGACACACACAGGGACAGACAGACACACACACACACACAGGGACAGACACACACACACACGGACAGACACAAACACAGGGACAGACAGACAGACACACACACACACAGGGACAGACACACACACACAGGGACAGACACACACAAACACACACACACACACAGGGACAGACACACACACAGGGACAGACACACACACACACACAGGGACAGACACACACACAGGGACAGACACACAGGGACAGACACACACACACACACAGGGACAGACACACACACACACACACACGGACAGACACACACACACAGGGACAGACACACACACACACAGGGACAGACACACACACACAGGGACAGACACACACACACACACACAGGGACAGACACACACACAGGGACAGACAGACACACACACACACACACACAGGGACAGACACACACACACACACACACACAGGGACAGACACAAACACAGGGACAGACAGACACACACACACACACACAGGGACAGACACACACACACAGGGACAGACACACACACACAAACACAGGGACAGACACACACACAGGGACAGACACACACGGACAGACACACACACACAGGGACAGACACACACACAGGGACAGACAGACACACACACACAGGGACAGACACACACACACACACAGGAACAGACACAAACACAGGGACAGACACACACACACACACACACACAGGGACAGACACACACACACACACAGGGACAAACACACACACAGGGACAGACACACACACAGGGACAGACACACACACACACACACACACAGGGACAGACACACACACACAGGGACAGACACACACACAGGGACAGACACACACACACACACACAGGGACACACACACACACAGGGACAGACACACACACAGGGACAGACACACACACACACACAGGGACAGACACACACACACAGGGACAGACACACACACACACACACACACACAGGGACAGACACACACACACACAGGGACAGACAGACACACACACACAGGGACAGACAGACACACACACACAGGGACAGACACACACAGGGACAGACACACACACAGGGACAGACAGACACACAGGGACCGACAGACACACACACACACACACAGGGACAGACAGACACACACACAGGGACAGACAGACACACACACACAGGGACAGACAGACACACACACACAGGGACAGACACACACACAAAGGGACAGACACACACACACACACACGGACAGACACACACAGGGACACACACACACACAGGGACAGACACACACACAGGGACACACACACACACACACAGGGACAGACACACACACACAGGGACAGACACACACACACACACAGGGACAGACACACACACACAGGGACAGACACACACACACACACACACACACAGGGACAGACACACACAGGGACAGACACACACAGGGACAGACACACACACACAGGGACAGACACACACACACAGGGACAGACACACACACACAGGGACAGACACACACACACACACACACAGGGACAGACACACACACAGGGACAGACACACAGGGACAGACACACACAGGGACAGACAGACACACACACACAGGGACAGACACACACACACAGGGACAGACACACACACACACGGACAGACACAAACACAGGGACAGACAGACAGACACACACACACACAGGGACAGACACACACACACACACAGGGACAGACACACACAAACACACACACACACACAGAGACAGACACACACACAGGGACAGACACACACACACACACACAGGGACAGACACACAGGGACAGACACACACAGGGACAGACAGACACACACACACAGGGACAGACACACACACACACGGACAGACACAAACACAGGGACAGACAGACAGACACACACACACACAGGGACAGACACACACACACACACAGGGACAGACACACACAAACACACACACACACAGGGACAGACACACACACACACACACACAGGGACAGACACACAGGGACAGACACACACACACACACACAGGGACAGACACACACACACACACGGACAGACACACACACACACAGGGACAGACACACACACACAGGGACAGACACACACACACAGGGACAGACACACACACACACAGGGACAGACACACACAGGGACATACACACACACAGGGACAGACAGACACACACACACACACAGGGACAGACACACACACACACACACACAGGGACAGACACAAACACAGGGACAGACAGACACACACACACACACACACACACACAGGGACAGACACACACACACAGGGACAGACACACACACACACAGGGACAGACACACACACACAAACACAGGGACAGACACACACACAGGGACAGACACACACACACACACACAGGGACAGACACACACACACAGGGACAGACACACACACAGGGACAGACACACACACACAGGGACACACACACACACAGGGACAGACACACACACAGGGACAGACACACACACACAGGGACAGACAGACACACACACACACAGGGACAGACACACACACACACACAGGGACAGACAGACACACACACACAGGGACAGACAGACACACACACACAGGGACAGACACACACAGGGACAGACACAGGGACAGACACACACACAGGGACAGACAGACACACAGGGACAGACAGACACACAGGGACAGACAGACACACACACACACACACAGGGACAGACAGACACACACACAGGGACAGACAGACACACACACACACACAGGGACAGACAGACACACACACACAGGGACAGACACACACACACACAGGGACAGACAGACACACACACACAGGGACAGACACACACACACAGGGACAGACACACACACACAGGGACAGACACACACACACACACACAGGGACAGACACACACACACACAGGGACAGACACACACAGGGACAGACACACACAGGGACAGACACACACACACAGGGACAGACACACACACACAGGGACAGACACACACACACAGGGACAGACACACACACACACACAGGGACAGACACACACACAGGGACAGACACACACACACACACAGGGACAGACACACACAGGGACAGACACACACAGGGACAGACACACACATACACACACACACACAGGGACAGACACACACACACACACACACAGGGACAGACACACACACACACACAGGGCCAGACACACACAGGGACAGACACACACACACACGGACAGACACACACACACAGGGACAGACACACACACACACAGGGACAGACACACACACACACAGGGACAGACACACACACACACACACAGGGACAGACACACACACACAGGGACAGACACACACACAGGGACAGACAGACACACACACGGACAGACACACACACACAGGGACAGACACACACACACACAGGGACAGACACACACACACACACACAGGGACAGACACACACAGGGACAGACACACACAGGGACAGACACACACATACACACACACACAGGGACAGACACACACACACACACACACACAGGGACAGACACACACACACACACACACAGGGCCAGACACACACAGGGACAGACACACACACACACACACAGGGACAGACACACACACACAGGGACAGACACACACACACACACACAGGGACAGACACACACAGGGACAGACACACACACAGGGACAGACAGACACACACACGGACAGACACACACACACAGGGACAGACACACACACACACAGGGACAGACACACACACACACAGGGACAGACACACACACACACACACAGGGACAGACACACACACAGGGACAGACACACACGGACAGACACACACACACAGGGACAGACACACACGGACAGACACACACACAGGGACAGACACACACAGGGACAGACACACACACACAGGGACAGACACACACACACACAGGGACAGACAGACACACACATCATGGCCCTCAGAATACACCTGGATCTGTATGATAAACCCCCTTAATTGCACCAGATTCCACTCCACTTGAACCCCACTGCCCCCGAGTGCTCCACCTGCCCCCTCATATCTCAGCTCCACCTGCCCCCTCATATCTCAGCTCCACCTGCCCCCTCACATCTCAGCTCCACCTGCCCCCCTCATATCTCAGCTCCACCTGCCCCCCTCATATCTCAGCTCCACCTGCCCCCTCATAGCTCAGCTCCACCTGCCCCTCATATCTCAGCTCCACCTGCCCCCTCATATCTCAGCCCCACCTGCCCCCCTCATATCTCAGCTCCACCTGCCCCCCCCCCCCATATCTCAGCTCCACCTGCCCCCTCATATCTCAGCTCCACCTGCCCCCTCATATCTCAGCTCCACCTGCCCCCCCATATCTCAGCTCCACCTGCCCCCCTCATATCTCAGCTCCACCTGCCCCCTCATATCTGACCTCCACCTGCCCCCTCATATCTGACCTCCACCTGCCCCCTCATATCTCAGCTCCACCTGCCCCCCTCATATCTCAGCTCCACCTGCCCCCCTCATATCTCAGCTCCACCTGCCCCCTCATATCTCAGCTCCACCTGCCCCCCTCATATCTCAGCTCCACCTGCCCCCCTCATATCTCAGCTCCCCCTGCCCCCCTCATATCTCAGCTCCACCTGCCCCCTCATATCTCAGCTCCCCCTGCCCCCCTCATATCTCAGCTCCACCTGCCCCCCTCATATCTCAGCTCCACCTGCCCCCCTCATATCTCAGCTCCACCTGCCCCCTCATATCTCAGCTCCCCCTGCCCCCTCATATCTCAGCTCCACCTGCCCCCCTCATATCTCAGCTCCACCTGCCCCCTCATATCTCAGCTCCACCTGCCCCCTCATATCTCAGCTCCACCTGCCCCCTCATATCTCAGCTCCACCTGCCCCCCTCATATCTGACCTCCACCTGCCCCCTCATATCTCAGCTCCACCTGCCCCCTCATATCTCAGCTCCACCTGCCCCCCTCACATCTCAGCTCCACCTGCCCCCTCATATCTCAGCTCCCCCTGCCCCCCTCATATCTCAGCTCCCCCTGCCCCCTCATATCTCAGCTCCACCTGCCCCCTCATATCTCAGCTCCACCTGCCCCCTGATATATGAGCTCCATCTGCCCCCTCATATCTCAGCTCCACCTGCCCCCCTCATAGCTCAGCTCCCCCTGCCCCCTCATATCTCAGCTCCACCTGCCCCCCTCATATCTCAGCTCCCCCTGCCCCCTCACATCTCAGCTCCACCTGCCCCCCTCATATCTCAGCTCCACCTGCCCCCCTCATATCTCAGCTCCACCTGCCCCCCTCATATCTCAGCTCCACCTGCCCCCCTCATATCTCAGCTCCACCTGCCCCCCTCATATCTCAGCTCCACCTGCCCCCTCATATCTCAGCTCCACCTGCCCCCTCATATCTCAGCTCCACCTGCCCCCTCATATCTCAGCTCCACCTGCCCCCCTCATATCTCAGCTCCACCTGCCCCCTCATATCTCAGCTCCACCTGCCCCCCTCATATCTCAGCTCCACCTGCCCCCTCATATCTCAGCTCCACCTGCCCCCTCATATCTGACCTCCACCTGCCCCCTCATATCTCAGCTCCACCTGCCCCCTCATATCTGACCTCCACCTGCCCCCTCATATCTGACCTCCACCTGCCCCCCTCATATCTCAGCTCCACCTGCCCCCCTCATATCTCAGCTCCATTTGCCCCCCTCATATCTCAGCTCCACCTGCCCCCTCATATCTCAGCTCCATTTGCCCCCCTCATATCTCAGCTCCACCTGCCCCCTCATATCTCAGCTCCACCTGCCCCCTCATATCTCAGCTCCACCTGCCCCCTCATATCTCAGCTCCACCCGCCCCCTCATATCTCAGCTCCACCTGCCCCCCTCATATCTCAGCTCCCCCTGCCCCCTCATATCTCAGCTCCACCTGCCCCCCTCATATCTCAGCTCCCCCTGCCCCCTCACATCTCAGCTCCACCTGCCCCCCTCATATCTCAGCTCCACCTGCCCCCCTCATATCTCAGCTCCACCTGCCCCCTCATATCTCAGCTCCACCTGCCCCCTCATATCTCAGCTCCACCTGCCCCCTGATATATGAGCTCCATATGCTGCCCCTCACAAGCTCTGGTTCTCCAGCAGCACATCCTCCCTCACTCTGCATCTTGCAGGCACAGCCCCTCCTCCTTCCACAAGCTGCTGCTGCCGTCAGGGTTTGTCATGTGACCATGAAGGAGCATGTGACCAGTGATGTCACAGAACTCCTTCTAACAACTACATTCTAGCATAGGATCGATCATCTACCGAAACTCCATCTCCCCTGTTCTGAGTCCTGGGGCCGCCCACCCCAGCAGTGCACATGGCGAAAATTGTCTGCATTGCTGGGGTAAGCTGCCCCAGAACTCAGAACAGGCAGGACAAGGCTGCAGAAGTGAGCGGGCACAGTGGGCCCCCCCCAGGAGCAGGGGGCCCCGGCATTTGCCGGGTGGTGGCGCCGGAATGAAATGCCAGCCATTGAAGATGGCCGCTTAGTAAGCGGCCATCTTCAATGGCTGGCATTTCATTCTGCTAGTTGCTACCACTATGACAGGATATGGTGGGACACCTCTGGATATATGGCGGCACCACCACTCCCAGTGGCGGATTATAATTGGGGCGTTTGGGTCGGTTGCCCCAGGCCCGACCTCGCTGGGGGGCCCAACGCCAACCTAAACGACCACAAACTATGGCGGGGCATGGGAGCGCATACAATGGGGCGCAAATTACTACGTGGGGGCAAATTACTAATGTGGGGGAAATTAGTACTCTGGGGCAGTGTGGGGGACAATACTGTGGGGGCAAATTACCCATGGGGGAATTAATACTGTAGGGGCAGTGTGGAGAAATTAATACTGTGTTGGCAGTGTGGGGGGCAGATTACTTAATGGATGGCAGTGTCGGGGCAAATTATCTAATGAGGGAAGTGTGGGGGGTTATTACTTGATGGGGGCAGTGTGGGGGGCAAATTACTCAATGAAGGGCAGTGTGGGGGCAAATTACTATATGGGGGCAGTGTTGGGGCAAATTACTTAATGGATGGCAGTGTCGGGGCAAATTATCTAATGGGGGCAGTGTGTGGGGTTATGGGTGGCAGTGTGGAAGAAATTACTATATGGGGCAGTGTGGGGGAAATTATTATAAGGGGCAATGTGGGGGAAATTACTATATGAGGCAGTGTGGGGGAAATTACTATATGGGGCAGTGTGGGGGAAATTACTATATGGGGACAGTGTGGGGGAAACTACTGTATGGGGCAGTGTGGGGGAAATTACTATATGGGGCAGTGTGGGGGAAATTACTATATGGGGACAGTGTGGGGGAAACTACTGTATGGGGCAGTGTGGGGAAAATTACTATATGGGGCAGTGTGGGGGAAATTACTATATGGGGAAGTGTGTGGGGTTATGGGTGGCAGTGTGGAAGAAATTACTATATGGGGCAGTGTGGGGGAAACTACTATATGGGGCAGTGTGGGGGAAATTACTGTATGGGGCAGTGTGGGGAAAATTACTATATGGGGGAGTGTGGAGGAAATTACTATATGGGGCAGTGTGTGGGGTTATGGGTGGCGGTGTGGAAGAAATTACTATATGGGGCAGTGTGGGGGAAATTATTATAAGGGGCAATGTGGGGGAAATTACTATATGAGGCAGTGTGGGGGAAATTACTATATGGGGACAGTGTGGGGGAAACTACTATATGGGGCAGTGTGGGGCAAATTACTATATGGGGCAGTGTGGGGGAAATTACTATATGGGGCAGTGTGGGGGAAATTACTATATGGGGCAGTGTGGGGGAAATTACTATATGGGGGCAGTGTGGGGGAAATTACTATATGGGGGCAGTGTGGTGGAAATTACTATATGGGGGCAGTGTGGGGGAAATTACTATATGGGGACAGTGTGGGGGGAAATTACTATATGGGGCAGTGTGGGGCAAATTACTATATGGGGCAGTGTGGGGGAAATTACTATATGGGGCAGTGTGGGGGAAATTACTATATGGGGCAGTGTGGGGGAAATTACTATATGGGGGCAGTGTGGGGGAAATTACTATATGGGGGCAGTGTGGGGGAAATTACTATATGGGGCAGTGTGGGGGAAATTACTATATGGGGGCAGTGTGGGGGGAATTACTATATGGGGCAGTGTGGGGGAAATTACTATATGGGGCAGTGTGGGGGAAATTACTATATGGGGCAGTGTGGGGGAAATTACTATATGGGGGCAGTGTGGGGGAAATTACTATATGGGGGCAGTGTGGGGGAAATTACTATATGGGGCAGTGTGGGGGAAATTACTATATGGGACAGTGTGGGGGTAATTACTACATGGGGCACTGTGGGGGAAATTACTATATGGGGCAGTGTGGGGGAAATTACTATATGGGGCAGTGTGGGGGAAATTACTGTATGGAGCAGTGTGGGGGAAATTACTATATGGGGCAGTGTGGGGGAAATTACTATATGGGGCAGTGTGGGGGAAATTACTATATGGGGCAGTGTGGGGGAAATTACTATATGGGGCAGTGTGGGGGAAATTACTATATGGGGCAGTGTGGGGGAAATTACTATATGGGGCAGTGTGGGGGAAATTACTATATGGGGGCAGTGTGGGGGAAATTACTATATGGGGGCAGTGTGGGGGAAATTACTATATGGGGCAGTGTGGGGGAAATTACTATATGGGGCAGTGTGGGGGAAATTACTATATGGGACAGTGTGGGGGTAATTACTACATGGGGCACTGTGGGGGAAATTACTATATGGGGCAGTGTGGGGGAAATTACTATATGGGGCAGTGTGGGGGAAATTACTATATGGGGCAGTGTGGGGGAAATTACTATATGGAGCAGTGTGGGGGAAATTACTATATGGGGCAGTGTGGGGGAAATTACTATATGGGGCAGTGTGGGGGAAATTACTATATGGGGCAGTGTGGGGGAAATTACTATATGGGGCAGTGTGGGGGAAATTACTATATGGGGCAGTGTGTGAGAAATTACTATATGGGGCAGTGTGGGGGAAATTACTATATGGGGCAGTCTGGGGGAAATTACTATATGGGGCAGTCTGGGGGAAATTACTATATGGGGCAGTGTGGGGGAAATTACTATATGGGGCAGTGTGGGGGAAATTACTATATGGGGGCAGTGTGGGGGAAATTACTATATGGGGCAGTGTGGGGGAAATTACTATATGGGGCAGTGTGGGGGAAATTACTATATGGGGCAGTGTGTGAGAAATTACTATATGGGGCAGTGTGGGGGAAATTACTATATGGGGCAGTGTGGGGGAAATTACTATATGGGGCAGTGTGGGGGAAACTACTATATGGGGGAGTGTGGGAGAAATTACTATATGGGGGCAGTGTGGGGGAAATTACTATATGGGGGCAGTGTGGGGGAAACTACTATATGGGGCAGTGTGGGGGAAATTACTATATGAGGCAGTGTGGGGGAAATTACTATATGGGGCAGTGTGGGGGAAATTACTATACGGGGGAGTGTGGGAGAAATTACTATATGGGGGCAGTGTGGGGGAAATTACTATATGGGGGCAGTGTGGGGGAAATTACTATATGGGGCAGTGTGGGGGAAATTACTATATGGGGGCAGTGTGGGGGAAATTACTATATGGGGCAGTGTGGGGGAAATTACTATACGGGGGAGTGTGGGGGAAATTACTATATGGGGGCAGTGTGGGGGGAATTACTATATGGGGGCAGTGTGGGGGAAATTACTATATGGGGCAGTGTGGGGGAAATTACGATATGGGGCAGTGTGGGGGAAATTACTATATGGGGCAGTGTGGGGGAAATTACGATATGGGGCAGTGTGGGGGAAACTACTATATGGGGCAGTGTGGGGGAAATTACTATATGGGGCAGTGTGTGAGAAATTACTATATGGGGCAGTGTGGGGGAAATTACTATATGGGGCAGTGTGGGGGAAATTACTATATGGGGCAGTCTGGGGGAAATTACTATATGGGGCAGTCTGGGGGAAATTACTATATGGGGCAGTGTGGGGGAAATTACTATATGGGGCAGTGTGGGGGAAATTACTATATGGGGCAGTGTGTGAGAAATTACTATATGGGGCAGTGTGGGGGAAATTACTATATGGGGCAGTGTGGGGGAAATTACTATATGGGGCAGTGTGGGGGAAACTACTATATGGGGCAGTGTGGGGGAAACTACTATATGGGGCAGTGTGGGGGAAATTACTATATGAGGCAGTGTGGGGGAAATTACTATATGGGGCAGTGTGGGGGAAATTACTATACGGGGGAGTGTGGGAGAAATTACTATATGGGGGCAGTGTGGGGGAAATTACTATATGGGGGCAGTGTGGGGGAAATTACTATATGGGGCAGTGTGGGGGAAATTACTATATGGGGGCAGTGTGGGAGAAATTACTATATGGGGCAGTGTGGGGGAAATTACTATATGGGGGCAGTGTGGGGGAAATTACTATATGGGGCAGTGTGGGGGAAATTACTATATGGGGCAGTGTGGGGGAAATTACTATATGGGGCAGTGTGGGGGAAATTACTATATGGGGCAGTGTGGGGGAAACTACTATATGGGGCAGTGTGGGGGAAACTACTATATGGGGCAGTGTGGGGGAAACTACTATATGGGGCAGTGTGGGGGAAATTACTATATGGGGGCAGTGTGGGGGAAATTACTATATGAGGCAGTGTGGGGGAAATTACTATACGGGGCAGTGTGGGGGAAATTACTATACGGGGGAGTGTGGGAGAAATTACTATATGGGGGCAGTGTGGGGGAAATTACTATATGGGGGCAGTGTGGGGGAAATTACTATATGGGGCAGTGTGGGGGAAATTACTATATGGGGGCAGTGTGGGAGAAATTACTATATGGGGCAGTGTGGGGGAAATTACTATATGGGGCAGTGTGGGGGAAATTACTATACGGGGGAGTGTGGGGGAAATTACTATATGGGGGCAGGCTGTAATATACAGAGAGGAGCCAATATACAAAGCAGGCTGTAATATACAGAGAGGAGCCAGTATACAAAGCAGGCTGTAATATACAGAGAGGACCCAATATACAAAGCAGGCTGTAATATACAGAGAGGAGCCAGTATACAAAGCAGGCTGTAATATACAGAGAGGAGCCAATATACAAAGCAGGCTGTAATATACAGAGAGGACCCAGTATACAAAGCAGGCTCTAATATACAGAGAGGAGCCAATATACAAAGCAGGCTGTAATATACAGAGAGGAGCCAATATACAAAGCAGGCTGTAATATACTGAGAGGAGCCAATATACAAAGCAGGCTGTAATATACAGAGAGGAGCCAATATACAAAGCAGGCTGTAATATACAGAGAGGACCCAGTATACAAAGCAGGCTGTAATATACAGAGAGGAGCCAATATACAAAGCAGGCTGTAATATACAGAAAGGACCCAGTATACAAAGCAGGCTGTAATATACAGAGAGGAGCTAATATACAAAGCAGGCTGTAATATACAGAGAGGACCCAGTATACAAAGCAGGCTGTAATATACAGAGAGGAGCCAATATACAAAGCAGGCTGTAATATACAGAGAGGACCAATATACAAAGCAGGCTGTAATATACAGAGAGGACCCAGTATACAAAGCAGGCTGTAATATACAGAGAGGAGCCAATATACAAAGCAGGCTGTAATATACAGAGAGGAGCCAATATACAAAGCAGGCTGTAATATACAGAGAGGAGCCAATATACAAAGCAGGCTGTAATATACAGAGAGGAGCCAGTATACAAAGCAGGCTGTAATATACAGAGAGGACCCAGTATACAAAGCAGGCTGTAATATACAGAGAGGACCCAGTATACAAAGCAGGCTGTAATATACAGAGAGGAGCCAATATACAAAGCAGGCTGTAATATACAGAGAGGAGCCAATATACAAAGCAGGCTGTAATATACAGAGAGGAGCCAATATACAAAGCAGGCTGTAATATACAGAGAGGAGCCAGTATACAAAGCAGGCTGTAATATACAGAGAGGACCCAGTATACAAAGCAGGCTGTAATATACAGAGAGGACCCAGTATACAAAGCAGGCTGTAATATACAGAAAGGACCCAGTATACAAAGCAGGCTGTAATATACAGAGAGGACCCAGTATACAAAGCAGGCTGTAATATACAGAGAGGAGCCAATATACAAAGCAGGCTGTAATATACAGAGAGGACCCAATATACAAAGCAGGCTGTAATATACAGAGAGGAGCCAGTATACAAAGCAGGCTGTAATATACAGAGAGGACCCAATAAACAAAGCAGGCTGTAATATACAGAGAGGACTTAGTATACAAAGCAGGCTGTAATATACAGAGAGGAGCCAGTATACAAAGCAGGCTGTAATATACAGAGAGGACCCAGTATACAAAGCAGGCTGTAATATACAGAGAGGACCAAATATACAAAGCAGGCTGTAATATACAGAGAGGACTTAGTATACAAAGCAGGCTGTAATATACAGAGAGGAGCCAATATACAAAGCAGGCTGTAATATACAGAGAGGACCAATATACAAAGCAGGCTCTAATATACAGAGAGGACCCAGTATACAAAGCAGGCTGTAATATACAGAGAGGAGCCAATATACAAAGCAGGCTGTAATATACAGAGAGGAGCCAATATACAAAGCAGGCTGTAATATACAGAGAGGACCCAATATACAAAGCAGGCTGTAATATACAGAGAGGACCCAGTATACAAAGCAGGCTGTAATATACAGAGAGGAGCCAATATACAAAGCAGGCTGTAATATACAGAGAGGACTTAGTATACAAAGCAGGCTGTAATATACAGAGAGGACCCAATATACAAAGCCGGCTGTAATATACAGAGAGGACCCAATATACAAAGCAGACTGTAATATACAGAGAGGAGCCAGTATACAAAGCAGGCTGTAATATACAGAGAGGAGCCAATATACAAAGCAGGCTGTAATATACAGAGAGGAGCCAATATACAAAGCAGGCTGTAATATACAGAGAGGACCCAGTATACAAAGCAGGCTGTAATATACAGAGAGGAGCCAATATACAAAGCAGGCTGTAATATACAGAGAGGACTTAGTATACAAAGCAGGCTGTAATATACAGAGAGGACCCAGTATACAAAGCAGGCTGTAATATACAGAGAGTACTCAATATACAAAGCAGGCTGTAATATACAGAGAGGACCCAATATACAAAGCAGGCTGTAATATACAGAGAGGACTTAGTATACAAAGCAGGCTGTAATATACAGAGAGGAGCCAGTATACAAAGCAGGCTGTAATATACAGAGAGGACCAAATATACAAAGCAGGCTGTAATATACAGAGAGGACCCAGTATACAAAGCAGGCTGTAATATACAGAGAGGACCCAATATACAAAGCAGGCTGTAATATACAGAGAGGAGCCAATATACAAAGCAGGCTGTAATATACAGAGAGGACCCAGTATACAAAGCAGGCTGTAATATACAGAGAGGAGCCAGTATACAAAGCAGGCTGTAATATACAGAGAGGACCCAGTATACAAAGCAGGCTGTAATATACAGAGAGGACCCAGTATACAAAGCAGGCTGTAATTTACAGAGAGGACCCAGTATACAAAGCAGGCTGTAATATACAGAGAGGACCCAGTATACAAAGCAGGCTGTAATATACAGAAAGGACCCAGTATACAAAGCAGGCTGTAATATACAGAGAGGAGCCAATATACAAAGCAGGCTGTAATATACAGAGAGGACCAAATATACAATTGGAATTGGAAAATACGATTGGAAATTGGCAAATGTTGTGCCCATTCACAAGAAAGGTAGTAGGGAGGAATCGAGCAACTATAGACTAGTGAGTCTGACATCAATAGTAGGCAAATTAATGGAAACCCTATTAAAGGATAGGATTGTGGAACATCTAAAATCCCATGGATTGCAAGATGAAAAACAACATGGGTTTACTTCAGGGAGATCATGTCAAACAAATCTTATAGATTTTTTTGACTGGGTGAATAAAATAATAGACGGTGGAGGTGCAGTAGACATCGCATATCTAGATTTTAGTAAGGCTTTTGACACTGTCCCACATAGAAGACTTATCAATAAACTGCAGTCATTGAGCATGGACTCCCATATTGTTGAGTGGATTAGGCAGTGGCTGAGTGACAGACAACAGAGGGTTGTAGTCAATGGAGAACATTCAAAACAAGGTAATGTTACCAGTGGGGTTCCACAGGGATCTGTACTGGGACCGATTTTGTTTAATATCTTCATAAGTGATATTGCAAAAGGCCTCGCTGGTAAGGTTTGTCTTTTTGCTGATGACACAAAGATATGTAACAGGGTTGATGTTCCTGGAGGGAAACGCCAAATGGAAAAGGATTTAGGAAAACTAGAAGAATGGTCAGAACTCTGGAAACTGAAATTTAATGTGGATAAGTGCAAGATAATGCACCTGGGGCGTAAAAACCCAAGGGCAGAATATAGAATATTTGACACAGTCCTGACCTCAGTATCTGAGGAAAGGGATTTAGGAGTAATTATTTCAGAAGACTTAAAGGTGGGAAGACAATGTAATAGAGCAGCACGAAATGCCAGCAGAATGCTTGGATGTATAGGGAGAGGTATAAGCAGTAGAAAGAGTGAAGTGCTTATGCCGCTGTACAGAACACTGGTGAGACCTCACTTTGAGTATTGTGCGCAGTACTGGAGGCCATATCTCCAGAAGGATATAGATACTCTAGAGAGAGTTCAGAGAAGAGCTACTAAACTAGTACATGGATTGCAGGATAAAACTTACCAGGAAAGGTTAAAGGACCTTAACATGTATAGCTTGGAAGAAAGAAGAGACAGAGGGGATATGATAGAAACTTTTAAATACATAAAGGGAATCAACTCGGTAAAGGAGGAGAGCATATTTAAAAGAAGAAAAACTACCACAAGAGGACACAGTTTTAAATTAGAGGGGCAAAGGTTTAAAAGTAATATAAGGAAGTATTACTTTACTGAGAGAGTAGTGGATGCATGGAATAGCCTTCCTGCAGAAGTGGTAGCTGCAAATACAGTGAAGGGGTTTAAGCATGCATGGGATAGGCATAAGGCTATCCTTCATATAAGATAGGGCCAGGGACTATTCATAGGATTCAGTATATTGGGCAGACTAGATGGGCCAAATGGTTCTTATCTGCCGACACATTCTATGTTTCTATGTTTCTATGACCCAATATACAAAGCAGGCTGTAATATACAGAGAGGAGCCAATATACAAAGCAGGCTGTAATATACAGAGAGGAGCCAATATACAAAGCAGGCTGTAATATACAGAGAGGAGCCAGTATACAAAGCAGGCTGTAATATACAGAGAGGAGCCAATATACAAAGCAGGCTGTAATATACAGAGAGGACCCAGTATACAAAGCAGGCTGTAATATACAGAGAGGACCCAGTATACAAAGCAGGCTGTAATATACAGAGAGGAGCCAATATACAAAGCAGGCTGTAATATACAGAGAGGACCCAGTATACAAAGCAGGCTGTAATATACAGAGAGGACCCAGTATACAAAGCAGGCTGTAATATACAGAGAGGAGCCAGTATACAAAGCAGGCTGTAATATACAGAGAGGAGCCAGTATACAAAGCAGGCTGTAATATACAGAGAGGAGCCAATATACAAAGCAGGCTGTAATATACAGAGAGGACCCAGTATACAAAGCAGGCTGTAATATACAGAGAGGACCAATATACAAAGCAGGCTGTAATATACAGAGAGGAGCCAATATACAAAGCAGGCTGTAATATACAGAGAGGAGCCAATATACAAAGCAGGCTTTAATATACAGAGAGGACCCAATATACAAAGCAGGCTGTAATATACAGAGAGGAGCCAGTATACAAAGCAGGCTGTAATATACAGAGAAGACCCAATATACAAAGCAGGCTGTAATATACAGAGAGGAGCCAGTATACAAAGCAGGCTGTAATATACAGAGATGAGCCAATATACAAAGCAGGCTGTAATATACAGAGAGGAGCCAATATACAAAGCAGGCTGTAATATAGAGAGAGGAGCCAATATACAAATCAGGCTCTAATATACAGAGAGGAGCCAGTATACAAAGCAGGCTGTAATATACAGAGAGGACCCAATATACAAAGCAGGCTGTAATATACAGAGATGACCCAGTATACAAAGCAGGCTGTAATATACAGAGAGGAGCCAGTATACAAAGCAGGCTGTAATATACAGAGAGGACCCAATATACAAAGCAGGCTGTAATATACAGAGAGGACCCAGTATACAAAGCAGGCTGTAATATACAGAGAGGACCCAATATACAAAGCAGGCTGTAATATACAGAGAGGAGCCAATATACAAAGCAGGCTGTAATATACAGAGAGGACCCAATATACAAAGCAGGCTGTAATATACAGAGAGGAGCCAATATACAAAGCAGGCTGTAATATACAGAGAGGAGCCAATATACAAAGCAGGCTGTAATATACAGAGAGGACCCAATATACAAAGCAGGCTGTAATATACAGAGAGGAGCCAGTATACAAAGCAGGCTGTAATATACAGAGATGACCCAGTATACAAAGCAGGCTGTAATATACAGAGATGAGCCAATATACAAAGCAGGCTGTAATATACAGAGAGGAGCCAATATACAAAGCAGGCTGTAATATACAGAGAGGACCCAGTATACAAAGCAGGCTGTAATATACAGAGAGGACCCAATATACAAAGCAGGCTGTAATATACAGAGATGACCCAGTATACAAAGCAGGCTGTAATATACAGAGAGGAGCCAGTATACAAAGCAGGCTGTAATATACAGAGAGGACCCAATATACAAAGCAGGCTGTAATATACAGAGAGGACCCAATGTACAAAGCAGGCTGTAATATACAGAGAGGAGCCAGTATAGTAGAAAATTGGTATCTGGAATTTTACTTTCCTTGAGTCCGAAGGCAGCACAGAATGGGTTAACGTTGACCTCTTTAGTTTCATAGGACCGCCCACCTAGATTTAAACAATCAAACAATTAGTCAATCACATCATGAGTACACCTATAAGGTCTGGTGAATAGCAACTGCCCCTTGTATTAAAAAATAGATCCACACAGTTGCAGAACAAAAAATATAATTTATTTAGGGAGGGTATCGCTGTGCTGCCTTCGGACTCTAGGAAAGTAAAATTCCAGGTACCAATTTTCTACTTTCCCTTATCGTCCTCGGCAGCACAGAATGGGATTTTTATAGATTCCAAAGGGGGGGATTATTCTGAAGCTGAACTTAGAATGCCTGTGCCAAAGGCTGAGCTCCTGGACTCGATGTCAAGGCGATAATGCTTTGCGAAGGTGGAAGGAGTGGACCAGGAGGCTGCGCTGCAGATTTCTTGTATAGACACCTGCCCATATTCCGCCCAAGAGGCTGCTGTCGACCTCGTGGAATGAGCCTTGATGAAAAGTGGTGGAGTTTCCCCCTCTAACAAGTAGGTTTCTGTGATGGTGTTCTTTATCCACCGGGCGAGTGAATCCTTGGATGGCGTTCGCCCTCTTCTTGGTCCAGAATAAAGCAAAAAAAGACTTTCGTCAAAACGGAACTCTTCCGTTCTTCGCAAATAGGTTTCTACTGCTCTTTTCACATCTAGCATATGTAATTGCTCCTGTTCTTCATCCGCCAGATTTGGGAAGAATGTAGGCAAGAAGGTTTCCCTATTAATATTCATAGTGGAAGGAACCTTTGGTTGAAAGGAAGGTATGGTTCTAATCAATATCCCATCAGGAAGGATTCGTATATATGGATGTCTGGAAGATAACGCTCGTAGTTCCCCCAATCTTTTCGCCGAAGTAATGGCTACAAGAAACAGAACTTTGCAGGAGAGATATCTGATGTCCACCTGTTCCAATGGTTCAAAGGGTGGTCTTGTGAGTCCCCTTAGTACTAGGGATAAGTCCCACACAGGAAAGGGTTCGTGATTCACCGGTCTTAGCCTCTTCAAGGCCTTGAAGAATCTGACTATCAGAGGATGGAACAGATATTTATTCTTTGTCAAGATATTAATGGCAGTCATCTGGGATTTTAAGGTATTCGGCTTCAAGCCCATATCAAATCCTTCTTCAAGGAACTGAAGAATACTGGAGATGTTTATTTCCGTATATCCTTTTCCCGACAACCAAGACCGGAATTTTCCTAATACTTTGGCATATTTCACATTGGTAGAACGCTTGCGGGAATTCATTAGTGTGTCAATGACCGAAGCTGGTAGGCCCTCTTCCTCTAATCTGCTTCTCTCAACATCCAGGCCGTGAGGTGTAACCTGTCTAGGTTCTGATGGAATAGACCCTGCTGGAGGAGAAGGTCGGGGGCACATGGAAGCTTCCAATAGTTCCCTTCGGACAGTTGGAGAAGAAGAGGAAACCATGACCTCCGGGGCCAAAATGGTGCTATTAATATTACTTTGGGTCTTTCTACCGCAATCTTCTGTAGAACCCTCGGTATGAGGGGTGCCGGTGGAAATAAGTAGACAAATAGGCGACTCCAAGACATCGAGAAGGCGTCCACCACTGTCGGCCTGTCGTGTTTGCTCAGGGAACAGAACTTCTGGAGTTTCCGATTTTGTCTGGAGGCCATCAGATCCCAGGTTGGACAACCCCATCTGGCTATGATTTGTTTGAAGTAAATCGGATTCAAACCCCACTCGCTCGGACTGACTGTCATCCGACTCAGACGATCTGCTTGTATATTGTAACAGCCTCTTATATGAATCGCTCTTAATTGCGAAAGATGTGATTCTGCCCAGGTGAAAATCCGTTTGCATAATTTCATCAAGGACGGGCTCCTCGTTCCTCCCTGTTTGTTCAGGTAGAACACAGTGGAGAGGTTGTCTGAGCGAACCAGCACCGATTTTCCTTCCAGGAGGGTTTGAAAATGGACTAGCGATTCCAGAACAGCCTTCATCTCCTTGAAGTTCGAGGACTGTCGCACATCCTGGGGAGACCATTTCCCTTGGATCCATCTGTTCTGCACATGAGCTCCCCAGCCTCTGGCTGAGGCATCCGTGGTCATTATTATCGGTGACAGATACTGAAAAGATTTCCCTACTGTGAGCTTCTCCGTCTGTAACCACCAGTTCAGACTCTGAATAACGGAAGGCCTCAGGCTGATTCTTCTTTCCAAATCGCAATGACTGGTGCGTCTTGCCTGTATCATATTCCATTGAAGGTCTCGCATATGGATCTTCGCCCAGGGGACCGCATCTATGGTAGAAGTCAGATGACCCAAGGTCTTCATCACTCTGCATACGGATGGCTTGTGAAGGATCTCAAGGTTCTCACTTCCTCTCTGATCTTCTGACCCTTGTCTGAAGGAAGGAACACTTTCATGCAGCGGGTGTCTATCACCATCCCCAAGAATCTTTTCGACGTCGTTGGGGAGAGCTGAGATTTCTTCCAACTCATTATGAAATCGAGGGACTGGAGAAGCGAGATGACTGTACGGAGATGAAGTTGCAACTGTTCCTCCGTTGCTGCTGCCACTAGCCAGTCGTCGAGGTAAGGATAGACTTGAATGGCCTGTAAGCGTAGATGCACTGCTGCCACCACTGATATTTTGGTAAAAATCCTGGGTGCGGACGTCAGCCCGAAGGGCAACGCTCTGAATTGAAAGTGCAGGATCCTCCCTGCTCTTCTGACGGCCACTCTTAGGAATTTCCTTGAGGAAGATCTTATGGGCACATGCAGGTAGGCGTCCTCCAAGTCCACGGAGGCCATGAACTGATCTCGCTGAACAGTGGACACCACCGATCGTAATGTTTCCATCTTGAAATGGATTTTTCTCAGAAAATGATTTAAGTATCTGAGGTCTATAACGAGACGCCAATCCCCGCTTGCTTTTGGGACTAGAAATAACCTGGAGTAGACTCCCTTTTTTTCTTGACCTCTTGGTACCCGTTCTAAAGCTCCTTTCTTTAGAAATTGGTCCACCAGGTGATCTATACGAGGGTCTTCTCTTTGAAACAGAAATCTGCTTCTTGGCTGATGAAGAAACTCTAGCGAGTATCCGTCCCTTATTAGATCCAGAACCCATTTGTCTGTAGTGATTCTCTCCCAGTTGTTGTAGAAGTGGGATAAGCGACCTCCTACAGACTGGCTTTCGACGTTAGAAATCAGCCTTGGAGTATCTCAGCTCCACCTGCCCCCCTCATATCTCAGCTCCACCTGCCCCCCTCATATCTCACCTCCACCTGCCCCCCTCATATCTCACCTCCACCTGCCCCCCTCATATCTCAGCTCCACCTGCCCCCTCATATCTGACCTTTACCTGCCCCCTCATATCTGACCTCCACCTGCCCCCTCATATCTCAGCTCCACCTGCCCCCCTCATATCTCAGCTCCATTTGCCCCCCTCATATCTCAGCTCCACCTGCCCCCTCATATCTCAGCTCCACCTGCCCCCCTCACATCTCAGCTCCACCTGCCCCCTCACATCTCAGCTCCACCTGCCCCCTCATATCTCAGCTCCACCTGCCCCCCTCATATCTCAGCTCCACCTGCCCCCCTCATATCTCAGCTCCACCTGCCCCCCTCATATCTCAGCTCCACCTGCCCCCCTCATATCTCAGCTCCACCTGCCCCCTCACATCTCAGCTCCACCTGCCCCCTCATATCTCAGCTCCACCTGCCCCCTGATATATGAGCTCCATATGCTGCCCCTCACAAGCTCTGGTTCTCCAGCAGCACATCCTCCCTCACTCTGCATCTTGCAGGCACAGCCCCTCCTCCTTCCACAAGCTGCTGCTGCCGTCAGGGTTTGTCATGTGACCATGAAGGAGCATGTGACCAGTGATGTCACAGAACTCCTTCTAACAACTACATTCTAGCATAGGATCGATCATCTACCGAAACTCCATCTCCCCTGTTCTGAGTCCTGGGGCCGCCCACCCCAGCAGTGCACATGGCGAAAATTGTCTGCATTGCTGGGGTAAGCTGCCCCAGAACTCAGAACAGGCAGGACAAGGCTGCAGAAGTGAGCGGGCACAGTGGGCCCCCCCAGGAGCAGGGGGCCCCGGCATTTGCCGGGTGGTGGCGCCGGAATGAAATGCCAGCCATTGAAGATGGCCGCTTAGTAAGCGGCCATCTTCAATGGCTGGCATTTCATTCTGCTAGTTGCTACCACTATGACAGGATATGGTGGGACACCTCTGGATATATGGCGGCACCACCACTCCCAGTGGCGGATTATAATTGGGGCGTTTGGGTCGGTTGCCCCAGGCCCGACCTCGCTGGGGGGCCCAACGCCAACCTAAACGACCACAAACTATGGCGGGGCATGGGAGCGCATAGTTCCCTGCCCCACCGCCATCCGCCGATCACCGCCATAGGCTTCAGGCCCAGTAGGCCTGAAGCCTATGCGGTAGTAAAATCCTGGCGCAGGCGGGCGCGATGACGTCATTGCGCCGCACCTGTACGCAGCACACTGACGTGTGCGCGCAGTGCGCCTGCACCATCGACGAGTGAGCGTCGACTAGGACACAGGTAAGTATTAGCTTTTATTTATTTATTTTTCGTGTGTCAACTGCCAACTTTGGGGGATATTACTGAAGGGACAATGGGGCGCAAATTACTACGTGGGGGCAAATTACTAATGTGGGGGAAATTAGTACTCTGGGGCAGTGTGGGGGACAATACTGTGGGGGCAAATTACCCATGGGGGAATTAATACTGTAGGGGCAGTGTGGAGAAATTAATACTGTGTTGGCAGTGTGGGGGGCAGATTACTTAATGGATGGCAGTGTCGGGGCAAATTATCTAATGAGGGAAGTGTGGGGGGTTATTACTTGATGGGGGCAGTGTGGGGGGCAAATTACTCAATGAAGGGCAGTGTGGGGGCAAATTACTATATGGGGGCAGTGTTGGGGCAGATTACTTAATGGATGGCAGTGTCGGGGCAAATTATCTAATGGGGGCAGTGTGTGGGGTTATGGGTGGCAGTGTGGAAGAAATTACTATATGGGGCAGTGTGGGGGAAATTATTATAAGGGGCAATGTGGGGGAAATTACTATATGAGGCAGTGTGGAGGAAATTACTATATGGGGCAGTGTGGGGGAAATTACTATATGGGGACAGTGTGGGGGAAACTACTATATGGGGCAGTGTGGGGCAAATTACTATATGGGGCAGTGTGGGGGAAATTACTATATGGGGGCAGTGTGGGGGAAATTACTATATGGGGGCAGTGTGGGGGAAATTACTATATGGGGGCAGTGTGGGGGAAATTACTATATGGGGGCAGTGTGGGGGAAATTACTATATGGGGACAGTGTGGGGGAAATTACTATATGGGGCAGTGTGGGGGAAATTACTATATGGGGCAGTGTGGGGGAAATTACTATATGGGGCAGTGTGGGGGAAATTACTATATGGGGCAGTGTGGGGGAAATTACTATATGGGGCAGTGTGGGGGAAATTACTATATGGGGCAGTGTGGGGGAAATTACTATATGGGGGCAGTGTGGGGGAAATTACTATATGGGGGCAGTGTGGGGGAAATTACTATATGGGGGCAGTGTGGGAGAAATTACTATATGGGGGCAGTGTGTGGGAAATTACTATATGGGGGCAGTGTGGGGGAAATTACTACATGGGGCAGTGTGGGGGAAATTACTATATGGGGACAGTGTGGGAGAAATTACTATATGGGGGCAGTGTGGGGGAAATTACTATATGGGGCAGTGTGGGGGAAATTACTATATGGGGCAGTGTGGGGGGAATTACTATATGGGGGCAGTGTGGGGGAAATTACTATATGGGGCAGTGTGGGGGAAATTACTATATGGGGGCAGTGTGGGGGAAATTATTATAAGGGGCAATGTGGGGGAAATTACTATATGGGGCAGTGTGGGAGAAATTACTATATGGGGGCAGTGTGTGGGAAATTACTATATGGGGGCAGTGTGGGGGAAATTACTACATGGGGCAGTGTGGGGGAAATTACTATATGGGGACAGTGTGGGAGAAATTACTATATGGGGGCAGTGTGGAGGAAATTACTATATGGGGCAGTGTGGGGGAAATTACTATATGGGGCAGTGTGGGGGAAATTATTATAAGGGGCAATGTGGGGGAAATTACTATATGGGGCAGTGTGGGAGAAATTACTATATGGGGGCAGTGTGTGGGAAATTACTATATGGGGGCAGTGTGGTGGTAATTACTATATGGGGCAGTGTGGGGGAAATTACTATATGGGGGCAGTGTGGGGGAAATTACTATATGGGGACAGTGTGGGAGAAATTACTATATGGGGGCAGTGTGGAGGAAATTACGATATGGGGCAGTGTGGGGGAAATTACTATATGGGGCAGTGTGGGGGAAATTACTATATGGGGGCAGTGTGGGGGAAATTACTATATGGGGGCAGTGTGGGGGAAATTACGATATGGGGCAGTGTGGGGGAAATTACTATATGGGGACAGTGTGGGGGAAACTACTATATGGGGCAGTGTGGGGGAAATTACTATATGGGGCAGTGTGGGGGAAATTACTATATGGGGGCAGTGTGTGGGAAATTACTATATGGGGACAGTGTGGGGGAAACTACTATATGGGGCAGTGTGGGGGAAATTACTATATGGGGCAGTGTGGGAGAAATTACTATATGGGGGCAGTGTGTGGGAAATTACTATATGGGGGCAGTGTGGGGGAAATTACTACATGGGGCAGTGTGGGGGAAATTACTATATGGGGACAGTGTGGGAGAAATTACTATATGGGGGCAGTGTGGGGGAAATTACGATATGGGGCAGTGTGGGGGAAATTACTATATGGGGCAGTGAGGGGGAAATTACTATATGGGGGCAGTGTGGGGGAAATTACGATATGGGGCAGTGTGGGGGAAATTACTATATGGGGACAGTGTGGGGGAAACTACTGTATGGGGCAGTGTGGGGAAAATTACTATATGGGGGAGTGTGGAGGAAATTACTATATGGGGCAGTGTGGGGGAAATTACTATATGGGGCAGTGTGGGGGAAATTACTATATGGGGCAGTGTGGGGGAAATAACTATATGGAGCAGTGTGGAGGAAATTACTATATGGGGCAGTGTGGGGGAAATTACTATATGGGGCAGTGTGGGGGAAATTACTATATGGGGCAGTGTGGGGGAAATTACTATATGGGGCAGTGTGGGGGAAATTACTATATGGAGCAGTGTGGGGGTAATTACTATATGGGGCAGTGTGGGGGAAATTACTATATGGGGCAGTGTGGGGGAAATTACTATATGGGGCAGTGTGGGGGAAATTACTATATGGGGCAGTGTGGGAGAAATTACTATACGGGGCAGTGTGGGGGAAATTACTATACGGGGGAGTGTGGAGGAAATTACTATATGGGGCAGTCTGGGGGAAATTACTATATGGGGCAGTGTGGGGGAAATTACTATATGGGGCAGTGTGGGGGAAATTACTATATGGGGCAGTGTGGGGGAAATTACTATATGGGGCAGTGTGGGGGAAATTACTATATGGGGCAGTGTGGGGGAAATTACTATATGGGGCAGTGTGGGGGGAATTACTATATGGGGCAGTGTGGGGGAAATTACTATATGGGGCAGTGTGGGGGAAATTACTATATGGGGGCAGTGTGGGGGGAATTACTATATGGGGGCAGTGTGGGGGAAATTACTATATGGGGGCAGTGTGGGGGAAATTACTATATGGGGGCAGGCTGTAATATACAGAGAGGAGCCAATATACAAAGCAGGCTGTAATATACAGAGAGGACCCAATGTACAAAGCAGGCTGTAATATACAGAGAGGAGCCAATATACAAAGCAGGCTGTAATATACAGAGAGGAGCCAGTATACAAAGCAGGCTGTAATATACAGAGAGGAGCCAATATACAAAGCAGGCTGTAATATACAGAGAGGACCCAGTATACAAAGCAGGCTGTAATATACAGAGAGGACCCAGTATACAAAGCAGGCTGTAATATACAGAGAGGAGCCAATATACAAAGCAGGCTGTAATATACAGAGAGGAGCCAGTATACAAAGCAGGCTGTAATATACAGAGAGGAGCCAATATACAAAGCAGGCTGTAATATACAGAGAGGAGCCAATATACAAAGCAGGCTGTAATATACAGAGAGGAGCCAATATACAAAGCAGGCTGTAATATACAGAGAGGAGCCAGTATACAAAGCAGGCTGTAATATACAGAGAGGAGCCAGTATACAAAGCAGGCTGTAATATACAGAGAGGACCCAGTATACAAAGCAGGCTGTAATATACAGAGAGGAGCCAGTATACAAAGCAGGCTGTAATATACAGAGAGGAGCCAATATACAAAGCAGGCTGTAATATACAGAGAGGACCCAATATACAAATCAGGCTGTAATATACAGAGAGGAGCCAGTATACAAAGCAGGCTGTAATATACAGAGAAGACCCAATATACAAAGCAGGCTGTAATATACAGAGAGGAGCCAGTATACAAAGCAGGCTGTAATATACAGAGAGGAGCCAATATACAAAGCAGGCTGTAATATAGAGAGAGGAGCCAATATACAAAGCAGGCTCTAATATACAGAGAGGAGCCAGTATATAAAGCAGGCTGTAATATACAGAGAGGACCAATATACAAAGCAGGCTGTAATATACAGAGAGGAGCCAATATACAAAGCAGGCTGTAATATACAGAGAGGACCCAGTATACAAAGCAGGCTGTAATATACAGAGAGGACCCAGTATACAAAGCAGGCTGTAATATACAGAGAGGACCCAATATACAAAGCAGGCTGTAATATACAGAGAGGAGCCAATATACAAAGCAGGCTGTAATATACAGAGAGGACCCAATATACAAAGCAGGCTGTAATATACAGAGAGGAGCCAATATACAAAGCAGGCTGTAATATACAGAGAGGAGCCAATATACAAAGCAGGCTGTAATATACAGAGAGGAGCCAATATACAAAGCAGGCTGTAATATACAGAGAGGAGCCAATATACAAAGCAGGCTGTAATATACAGAGAGGACCCAGTATACAAAGCAGGCTGTAATATACAGAGAGGAGCCAGTATAGTAGAAAATTGGTATCTGGAATTTTACTTTCCTTGAGTCCGAAGGCAGCACAGAATGGGTTAACGTTGACCTCTTTTAGTTTCATAGGACCGCCCACCTAGATTTAAACAATCAAACAATTAGTCAATCACATAATGAGTACACCTATAAGGTCTGGTGAATAGCAACTGCCCCTTGTATTAAAAAATAGATCCACACAGTTGCAGAACAAAAAATATAATTTATTTCGGGAGGGTATCGCTGTGCTGCCTTCGGACTCTAGGAAAGTAAAATTCCAGGTACCAATTTTCTACTTTCCCTTATCGTCCTCGGCAGCACAGAATGGGATTTTTATAGATTCCAAAGGGGGGGATTATACTGAAGCTGAACTTAGAATGCCTGTGCCAAAGGCTGAGCTCCTGGACTCGATGTCAAGGCGATAATGCTTTGCGAAGGTGGAAGGAGTGGACCAGGAGGCTGCGCTGCAGATTTCTTGTATAGACACCTGCCCATATTCCGCCCAAGAGGCTGCTGTCGACCTCGTGGAATGAGCCTTGATGAAAAGTGGTGGAGTTTCCCCCTCTAACAAGTAGGTTTCTGTGATGGTGTTCTTTATCCACCGGGCGAGTGAATCCTTGGATGGCGTTCGCAGAATAAAGCAAAAAAAGACTTTCGTCTAAACGGAACTCTTCCGTTCTTCGCAAATAGGTTTCTACTGCTCTTTTCACATCTAGCATATGTAATTGCTCCTGTTCTTCATCCGCCAGATTTGGGAAGAATGTAGGCAAGAAGGTTTCCCTATTAATATTCATAGTGGAAGGAACCTTTGGTTGAAAGGAAGGTATGGTTCTAATCAATATCCCATCAGGAAGGATTCGAATATATGGATGTCTGGAAGATAACGCTCGTAGTTCCCCCAATCTTTTCGCCGAAGTAATGGCTACAAGAAACAGAACTTTGCAGGAGAGATATCTGATGTCCACCTGTTCCAATGGTTCAAAGGGTGGTCTTGTGAGTCCCCTTAGTACTAGGGATAAGTCCCACACAGGAAAGGGTTCGTGAATCACCGGTCTTAGCCTCTTCAAGGCCTTGAAGAATCTGACTATCAGAGGATGGAACAGATATTTATTCTTTGTCAAGATATTAATGGCAGTCATCTGGGATTTTAAGGTATTCGGCTTCAAGCCCATATCAAATCCTTCTTGAAGGAACTGAAGAATACTGGAGATGTTTATTTCCGTATATCCTTTTCCCGACAACCAAGACCGGAATTTTCCTAATACTTTGGCATATTTCACATTGGTAGAACGCTTGCGGGAATTCATTAGTGTGTCAATGACCGAAGCTGGTAGGCCCTCTTCCTCTAATCTGCTTCTCTCAACATCCAGGCCGTGAGGTGTAACCTGTCTAGGTTCTGATGGAATAGACCCTGCTGGAGGAGAAGGTCGGGGGCACATGGAAGCTTCCAATAGTTCCCTTCGGACAGTTGGAGAAGAAGAGGAAACCATGACCTCCGGGGCCAAAATGGTGCTATTAATATTACTTTGGGTCTTTCTACCGCAATCTTCTGTAGAACCCTCGGTATGAGGGGTGCCGGTGGAAATAAGTAGACAAATAGGCGACTCCAAGACATCGAGAAGGCGTCCACCACTGTCGGCCTGTCGTGTTTGCTCAGGGAACAGAACTTCTGGAGTTTCCGATTTTGTCTGGAGGCCATCAGATCCCAGGTTGGACAACCCCATCTGGCTATGATTTGTTTGAAGTAAATCGGATTCAAACCCCACTCGCTGGGACTGACTGTCATCCGACTCAGACGATCTGCTTGTATATTGTAACAGCCTCTTATATGAATCGCTCTTAATTGCGAAAGATGTGATTCTGCCCAGGTGAAAATCCGTTTGCATAATTTCATCAAGGACGGGCTCCTCGTTCCTCCCTGTTTGTTCAGGTAGAACACAGTGGAGAGGTTGTCTGAGCGAACCAGCACCGATTTTCCTTCCAGGAGGGTTTGAAAATGGACTAGCGATTCCAGAACAGCCTTCATCTCCTTGAAGTTCGAGGACTGTCGCACATCCTGGGGAGACCATTTCCCTTGGATCCATCTGTTCTGCACATGAGCTCCCCAGCCTCTGGCTGAGGCATCCGTGGTCATTATTATCGGTGACAGATACTGAAAAGATTTCCCTACTGTGAGCTTCTCCGTCTGTAACTACCAGTTCAGACTCTGAATAACGGAAGGCCTCAGGCTGATTCTTCTTTCCAAATCGCAATGACTGGTGCGTCTTGCCTGTATCATATTCCATTGAAGGTCTCGCATATGGATCTTCGCCCAGGGGACCGCATCTATGGTAGAAGTCAGATGACCCAAGGTCTTCATCACTCTGCATACGGATGGCTTGTGAATGGATCTCAAGGTTCTCACTTCCTCTCTGATCTTCTGACCCTTGTCTGAAGGAAGGAACACTTTCATGCAGCGGGTGTCTATCACCATCCCCAAGAATCTTTTCGACGTCGTTGGGGAGAGCTGAGATTTCTTCCAACTCATTATGAAACCGAGGGACTGGAGAAGCGAGATGACTGTACGGAGATGAAGTTGCAACTGTTCCTCCGTTGCTGCTGCCACTAGCCAGTCGTCGAGGTAAGGATAGACTTGAATGGCCTGTAAGCGTAGATGCACTGCTGCCACCACTGATATTTTGGTAAAAATCCTGGGTGCGGACGTCAGCCCGAAGGGCAACGCTCTGAATTGAAAGTGCAGGATCCTCCCTGCTCTTCTGACGGCCACTCTTAGGAATTTCCTTGAGGAAGATCTTATGGGCACATGCAGGTAGGCGTCCTCCAAGTCCAGGGAGGCCATGAACTGATCTCGCTGAAGAGTGGACACCACCGATCTTAATGTTTCCATCTTGAAATGGATTTTTCTCAGAAAATGATTTAAGTATCTGAGGTCTATAACGAGACGCCAATCCCCGCTTGCTTTTGGGACTAGAAACAACCTGGAGTAGACTCCCTTTTTTTCTTGACCTCTTGGTACCCGTTCTAAAGCTCCTTTCTTTAGAAATTGGTCCACCAGGTGATCTATACGAGGGTCTTCTCTTTGAAACAGAAATCTGCTTCTTGGCTGATGAAGAAACTCTAGCGAGTATCCGTCCCTTATTAGATCCAGAACCCATTTGTCTGTAGTGATTCTCTCCCAGTTGTTGTAGAAGTGGGATAAGCGACCTCCTACAGACTGGCTTTCGACGTCAGAAATCAGCCTTGGAGTTTTTACTGATGTCTTCCTTTCCTCTTGCTTTTTCAGCAGAACTGGGAAGGACTCTTCTGTCTGACCGGCCTCTGCTAGATCGCCCACGATAGCCTGTTCTGCGGTAAGGCTGCCTACCAAAGGGACGAAAATTCCTTGGACGATTCTTGGTTTTAAACTGAGGGAACTTCAGAGATTTTTCATCCGAATTGGCTTCTAACAGCTTGTCTAGCTGAGAGCCGAACAGTCTCCCAGGCTCAAAGGGTAGAGCGCAGAGGTTGGTCTTTGAGGCAACATCTCCTGCCCATAGCTTGAGCCACAAGGTCCTTCTTATTGAATTTGAGAGGGCCATATCTTTAGCCAGGAATCTCAGCGAATCCACTGGAAAGTCGCACAAAAACTCAGCGGCCATTTTAAGGGACGGCAGTTGAAGGAGCAGCTCTTCTCTGGAGACTCCGTCCTCGATGTCCCTTCCTAGGTGACTTAGCCAGATTCTGAGGGCTCGAGCCACTGGTACTGCGGCCATGGCTGCCTTACTTAACGTGGCCAAGTAAGAATGCAGTCTCTTTAGCAAGTTATCTGCTTTTCTGTCCATCGGGTCCCTCAGCAGCGCGCAGTCATCTGCAGGAAAGAAGGACCTTTTAGCCAGCCTTGTTACCGCAGGATCAACTCTGGCGGGGACTTCCCAGCTTGAGGACTCAGCGGAGTCGGTCTTATAAACAGAACGGAATCTTGAGCCCGGATCCATTTTCCTCAGGGGACATTTACATTCCTTCTGGAATATGGAGTCCAGAACTGGATGGCTTGGAAGGACTGAAGCTTTTTTCTTTGGGAAATAGAAGAGACTCTCCTTGTCCTGTGCGGCAACAGGGTCTTCCTTAGTCTCCATTATTCCCTTTACTTCTCTGATTAAGCGATTCGCATTCTTCCTATCAAAAAGGAAATTCTCCTCCATATTAGAGACTTCCCAATCCGAGCCTGAGTCTTCGCTCTCAGACGTCAGAGGATGAGGAGATAGGATTGCGCTTTCTCTTTTTGGCCTTCTGTTTCTGCTTTGTCAGAAAGGACTTAAAGAGGCTCATTAGTTTTCTGGACTCTGCGTCAGACTCGTCTTCAGGCTGAGTGCAGGAAGCGCAGATATTGGAGTGTGAATCCTCCGGTAAGGGCTGAATACAGGAGATGCAGCGGGATTGCTTCTTCCTTGACCTTTTTGATCCAGCAGAAGATCTATGAGAATGGACAGAATCAGCCGCATTACAGTTGTCACAGTAGTCCTCTCGCTGTTCATCAGGTAGGGGCTGCTCACATGACAGGCAATATCTGTGTCTGTGCTTCTTAGACTTCTTTCTCACAGAACCAGGAAGCCCAGACATCTGGAACAGAGAAAACAGACATATAATGAGCAAAACCAGCAAGGTGATCTCTGTCAGAAGGAGCCCCAGCTGACACAATACCTTAAATTCACAGGAGCTCGGCTGCCAGGCACTTATGGCAGCTTGCTCCAGCCTGCATCCAGCTTTAAATGTTTGAATCCGGCGCCCTGGACGCAGACCGGTGACGTCAGCCGCTCCTGCGACTTCCCATTGGCCCCAGAGGGCGCGCTGACTGATGACGTCAGACGCTGCCCGAACCCGGAAGTGCGTCGGCGGCCTCCGATCCTAAGAGAGGCATGCTGGGGATGTCAATGCCGGGCGCACTTGCGCGAACAATCGGCAGGGCAGCGGCTATCAGACCGCAAAGGAGCCCTCCTGCCGGCGCGCACATCATAGATGCGGCGTAGTGCCAGCGCCAAGGACACACCCGTGGCACTGCTGGACACCTGGCATGGAGCCTGGGACACACCCCACGGCATAGGTGGCCGATCTTCACCACACCAGACAGGTGGGCAGATTCCTCAGGAATAAGGACATAAAAAAAATACAAGGGGCAGTTGCATTCACCAGACCTTATAGGTGTATTGATTATATGATTGATTAATTATTTAATTATTTAAATCTAGGTGGGCGGTCCTATGAACAAAAGAGGTCGACGTTAACCCATTCTGTGCTGCCGAGGACGATAAGGGAAACATAGCAGGCTGTAATATACAGAGAGGAGCCAATATACAAAGCAGGCTGTAATATACAGAGAGGAGCCAATATACAAAGCAGGCTGTAATATACAGAGAGGAGCCAATATACAAAGCAGGCTGTAATATACAGAGAGGAGCCAATATACAAAGCAGGCTGTAATATACAGAGAGGAGCCAATATACAAAGCAGGCTGTAATATACAGAGAGGAGCCAATATACAAAGCAGGCTGTAATATACAGAGAGGAGCCAATATACAAAGCAGGCTGTAATATACAGAGAGGAGCCAATATACAAAGAAGGCTGTAATATACAGAGAGGAGCCAATATACAAAGCAGGCTGTAATATACAGAGAGGAGCCAATATACAAAGCAGGCTGTAATATACAGAGAGGAGCCAGTATACAAAGCAGGCTGTAATATACAGAGAGGAGCCAATATACAAAGCAGGCTCTAATATACAGAGAGGAGCCAATATACAAAGCAGGCTGTAATATACAGAAAGGAGCCAATATACAAAGCAGGCTGTAATATACAGAGAGGAGCCAATATACAAAGCAGGCTGTAATATACAGAAAGGAGCCAATATACAAAGCAGGCTGTAATATACAGAGAGGAGCCAGTATACAAAGCAGGCTGTAATATACAGAGAGGACCCAGTATACAAAGCAGGCTGTAATATACAGAGAGGACCCAGTATACAAAGCAGGCTGTAATATACAGAGAGGACCCAATATACAAAGCAGGCTGTAATATACAGAGAGGACCCAGTATACAAAGCAGGCTGTAATATACAGAGAGGACCCAGTATACAAAGCAGGCTGTAATATACAGAGAGGACCCAGTATACAAAGCAGGCTGTAATATACAGAGAGGACCCAGTATACAAAGCAGGCTGTAATATACAGAGAGGACCCAATATACAAAGCAGGCTGTAATATACAGAGAGGAGCCAATATACAAAGCAGGCTGTAATATACAGAGAGGAGCCAGTATACAAAGCAGGCTGTAATATACAGAGAGGAGCCAGTATACAAAGCAGGCTGTAATATACAGAGAGGAGCCAGTATACAAAGCAGGCTGTAATATACAGAGAGGACCCAATATACAAAGCAGGCTGTAATATACAGAGAGGAGCCAATATACAAAGCAGGCTGTAATATACAGAGAGGACCCAGTATACAAAGCAGGCTGTAATATACAGAGAGGAGCCAATATACAAAGCAGGCTGTAATATACAGAGAGGAGCCAATATACAAAGCAGGCTGTAATATACAGAGAGGAGCCAATATACAAAGCAGGCTGTAATATACAGAGAGGACCAATATACAAAGCAGGCTGTAATATACAGAGAGGACCCAGTATACAAAGAAGGCTGTAATATACAGAGAGGACCCAATATACAAAGCAGGCTGTAATATACAGAGAGGAGCCAATATACAAAGCAGGCTGTAATATACAGAGAGGACCCAATATACAAAGCAGGCTGTAATATACAGAGAGGACCCAGTATACAAAGCAGGCTGTAATATACAGAGAGGAGCCAATATACAAAGCAGGCTGTAATATACATAGAGGAGCCAATATACAAAGCAGGCTGTAATATACAGAGAGGAGCCAATATACAAAGCAGGCTGTAATATACAGAGAGGAGCCAGTATACAAAGCAGGCTGTAATATACAGAGAGGACCCAATATACAAAGCAGGCTGTAATATACAGAGAGGACCCAATATACAAAGCAGACTGTAATATACAGAGAGGACCCAGTATACAAAGCAGGCTGAAATATACAGAGAGGACCCAGTATACAAAGCAGGCTGTAATATACAGAGAGGAGCCAATATACAAAGCAGGCTGTAATATACAGAGAGGAGCCAATATACAAAGCAGGCTGTAATATACAGAGAGGACCCAGTATACAAAGCAGGCTGTAATATACAGAGAGGAGCCAATATACAAAGCAGGCTGTAATATACAGAGAGGACCCAGTATACAAAGCAGGCTGTAATATACAGAGAGGAGCCAATATACAAAGCAGGCTGTAATATACAGAGAGGACCCAGTATACAAAGCAGGCTGTAATATACAGAGAGGACCCAGTATACAAAGCAGGCTGTAATATACAGAGAGGAGCCAGTATACAAAGCAGGCTGTAATATACAGAGAGGACCCAGTATACAAAGCAGGCTGTAATATACAGAGAGGACCCAATATACAAAGCAGGCTGTAATATACAGAGAGGAGCCAATATACAAAGCAGGCTGTAATATACAGAGAGGAGCCAGTATACAAAGCAGGCTGTAATATACAGAGAGGACCCAGTATACAAAGCAGGCTGTAATATACAGAGAGGAGCCAGTATACAAAGCAGGCTGTAATATACAGAGAGGACCCAGTATACAAAGCAGGCTGTAATATACAGAGAGGAGCCAATATACAAAGCAGGCTGTAATATACAGAGAGGACCCAGTATACAAAGCAGGCTGTAATATACAGAGAGGAGCCAATATACAAAGCAGGCTGTAATATACAGAGTGGAGCCAATATACAAAGCAGGCTGTAATATACAGAGAGGACCCAATATACAAAGCAGGCTGTAATATACAGAGAGGAGCCAGTATACAAAGCAGGCTGTAATATACAGAGAGGACCCAGTATACAAAGCAGGCTGTAATATACAGAGAGGAGCCAATATACAAAGCAGGCTGTAATATACAGAGAGGAGCCAGTATACAAAGCAGGCTGTAATATACAGAGAGAACCCAGTATACAAAGCAGGCTGTAATATACAGAGAGGACCCAGTATACAAAGCAGGCTGTAATATACAGAGAGGACCCAGTATACAAAGCAGGCTGTAATATACAGAGAGGACCCAGTATACAAAGCAGGCTGTAATATACAGTGAGGACCCAATATACAAAGCAGGCTGTAATATACAGAGAGGACCCAGTATACAAAGCAGGCTGTAATATACAGAGAGGACCCAATATACAAAGCAGGCTGTAATATACAGAGAGGAGCCAATATACAAAGCAGACTGTAATATACAGAGAGGACCCAGTATACAAAGCAGGCTGTAATATACAGAGAGGAGCCAATATACAAAGCAGGCTGTAATATACAGAGAGGACCCAATATACAAATCAGGCTGTAATATACAGAGAGGAGCCAATATACAAAGCAGGCTGTAATATACAGAGAGGACCCAATATACAAATCAGGCTGTAATATACAGAGAGGAGCCAATATACAAAGCAGGCTGTAATATACAGAGAGGAGCCAGTATACAAAGCAGGCTGTAATATACAGAGAGGAGCCAATATACAAAGCAGGCTGTAATATACAGAGAGGAGCCAATATACAAAGCAGGCTGTAATATACAGAGAGGAGCCAGTATACAAAGCAGGCTGTAATATACAGAGAGGAGCCAATATACAAAGCAGGCTGTAATATACAGAGAGGAGCCAGTATACAAAGCAGGCTGTAATATACAGAGAGAAGCCAATATACAAAGCAGGCTGTAATATACAGAGAGGAGCCAATATACAAAGCAGGCTGTAATATACAGAGAGGACCCAGTATACAAAGCAGGCTGTAATATACAGAGAGGAGCCAATATACAAAGCAGGCTGTAATATACAGAGAGGAGCCAGTATACAAAGCAGGCTGTAATATACAGAGAGAACCCAGTATACAAAGCAGGCTGTAATATACAGAGAGGACCCAGTATACAAAGCAGGCTGTAATATACAGAGAGGACCCAGTATACAAAGCAGGCTGTAATATACAGAGAGGACCCAGTATACAAAGCAGGCTGTAATATACAGTGAGGACCCAATATACAAAGCAGGCTGTAATATACAGAGAGGACCCAGTATACAAAGCAGGCTGTAATATACAGAGAGGACCCAATATACAAAGCAGGCTGTAATATACAGAGAGGAGCCAATATACAAAGCAGGCTGTAATATACAGAGAGGACCCAATATACAAAGCAGGCTGTAATATACAGAGAGGACCCAGTATACAAAGCAGGCTGTAATATACAGAGAGGAGCCAATATACAAAGCAGACTGTAATATACAGAGAGGACCCAGTATACAAAGCAGGCTGTAATATACAGAGAGGACCCAATATACAAAGCAGGCTGTAATATACAGAGAGGAGCCAGTATACAAAGCAGGCTGTAATATACAGAGAGGAGCCAATATACAAAGCAGGCTGTAATATACAGAGAGGACCCAATATACAAAGCAGACTGTAATATACAGAGAGGACCCAATATACAAAGCAGGCTGTAATATACAGAGAGGTCCAAATATACAAAGCAGGCTGTAATATACAGAGAGGAGCCAGTATACAAAGCAGGCTGTAATATACAGAGAGGAGCCAGTATACAAAGCAGGCTGTAATATACAGAGAGGACCCAGTATACAAAGCAGGCTGTAATATACAGAGAGGACCAATATACAAAGCAGGCTGTAATATACAGAGAGGACCCAATATACAAAGCAGGCTGTAATATACAGAGAGGAGCCAGTATACAAAGCAGGCTGTAATATACAGAGAGGAGCCAGTATACAAAGCAGGATGTAATATACAGAGAGGTCCAAATATTCAAAGCAGGCTGTAATATACAGAGAGGAGCCAGTATACAAAGCAGGCTGTAATATACAGAGAGGAGCCAGTATACAAAGCAGGCTGTAATATACAGAGAGGACCAAATATACAAAGCAGGCTGTAATATACAGAGAGGACCCAATATACAAAGCAGGCTGTAATATACAGAGAGGACCCAATATACAAAGCAGGCTGTAATATACAGAGAGGAGCCAATATACAAAGCAGGCTGTAATATACAGAGAGGAGCCAGTATACAAAGCAGGCTGTAATATACAGAGAGGACCCAATATACAAAGCAGGCTGTAATATACAGAGAGGACCCAATATACAAAGCAGGCTGTAATATACAGAGAGGAGCCAATATACAAAGCAGGCTGTAATATACAGAGAGGACCCAATATACAAAGCAGGCTGTAATATACAGAGAGGACCAATATACAAAGCAGGCTGTAATATACAGAGAGGAGCCAGTATACAAAGCAGGCTGTAATATACAGAGAGGAGCCAATATACAAAGCAGGCTGTAATATACAGAGAGGACCCAATATACAAAGCAGGCTGTAAAATACAGAGAGGAGCCAATATACAAAGCAGGCTGTAATATACAGAGAGGACCCAGTATACAAAGCAGGCTGTAATATACAGAGAGGACCCAGTATACAAAGCAGGCTGTAATATACAGAGAGGACCCAATATACAAAGCAGGCTGTAATATACAGAGAGGACCCAGTATACAAAGCAGGCTGTAATATACAGAGAGGAGCTAATATACAAAGCAGGCTGTAATATACAGAGAGGACCCAGTATACAAAGCAGGCTGTAATATACAGAGAGGAGCCAATATACAAAGCAGGCTGTAATATACAGAGAGGAGCCAATATACAAAGCAGGCTGTAATATACAGAGTGGACCCAGTATACAAAGCAGGCTGTAATATACAGAGAGGACCCAGTATACAAAGCAGGCTGTAATATACAGAGAGGAGCTAATATACAAAGCAGGCTGTAATATACAGAGAGGACCCAATATACAAAGCAGGCTGTAATATACAGAGAGGACCCAATATACAAAGCAGGCTGTAATATACAGAGAGGAGCCAATATACAAAGCAGGCTGTAATATACAGAGAGGACCCAATATACAAAGCAGGCTGTAATATACAGAGAGGACCAATATACAAAGCAGGCTGTAATATACAGAGAGGAGCCAGTATACAAAGCAGGCTGTAATATACAGAGAGGAGCCAGTATACAAAGCAGGCTGTAAAATACAGAGAGGAGCCAATATACAAAGCAGGCTGTAATATACAGAGAGGACCCAGTATACAAAGCAGGCTGTAATATACAGAGAGGACCCAATATACAAAGCAGGCTGTAATATACAGAGAGGAGCCAATATACAAAGCAGGCTGTAATATACAGAGAGGACCCAATATACAAAGCAGGCTGTAATATACAGAGAGGACCCAATATACAAAGCAGGCTGTAATATACAGAGAGGAGCCAATATACAAAGCAGGCTGTAATATACAGAGAGGACTTAATATACAAAGCAGGCTGTAATATACAGAGAGGAGCCAGTATACAAAGCAGGCTGTAATATACAGAGAGGACCCAGTATACAAAGCAGGCTGTAATATACAGAGAGGACCCAATATACAAAGCAGGCTGTAATATACAGAGAGGACCCAGTATACAAAGCAGGCTGTAATATACAGAGAGGACCCAGTATACAAAGCAGGCTGTAATATACAGAGGAGCCAATATACAAAGCAGGCTGTAATATACAGAGAGGACCCAATATACAAAGCAGACTGTAATATACAGAGAGGAGCCAATATACAAAGCAGGCTGTAATATACAGAGGAGCCAGTATACAAAGCAGGCTGTAATATACAGAGAGGAGCCAGTATACAAAGCAGGCTGTAATATACAGAGAGGACCCAGTATACAAAGCAGGCTGTAATATACAGAGAGGACCCAGTATACAAAGCAGGCTGTAATATACAGAGAGGACCCAGTATACAAAGCAGGCTGTTATATACAGAGAGGAGCCAATATACAAAGCAGGCTGTAATATACAGAGAGGAGCCAATATACAAAGCAGGCTGTAATATACAGAGAGGAGCCAATATACAAAGCAGGCTGTAATATACAGAGAGGAGCCAGTATACAAAGCAGGCTGTAATATACAGAGAGGAGCCAATATACAAAGCAGGCTGTAATATACAGAGAGGACCCAGTATACAAAGCAGGCTGTAATATACAGAGAGGAGCCAATATACAAAGCAGGCTGTAATATACAGAGAGGACCCAATATACAAAGCAGGCTGTAATATACAGAGAGGACCCAATATACAAAGCAGGCTGTAATATACAGAGAGGAGCCAATATACAAAGCAGCCTGTAATATACAGAGAGGAGCCAATATACAAAGCAGGCTGTAATATACAGAGAGGAGCCAATATACAAAGCAGGCTCTAATATACAGAGAGGAGCCAATATACAAAGCAGGCTGTAATATACAGAGGAGCCAGTATACAAAGCAGTCTGTAATATACAGTGAGGACCCAACATACAAAGCAGGCTGTAATATACAGAGAGGAGCCAGTATACAAAGCAGGCTGTAATATACAGAGAGGACCCAGTATACAAAGCAGGCTGTAATATACAGAGAGGACCCAATATACAAAGCAGGCTCTAATATACAGAGAGGAGCCAATATACAAAGCAGGCTGTAATATACAGAGAGGAGCCAGTATACAAAGCAGGCTGTAATATACAGAGAGGAGCCAATATACAAAGCAGGCTGTAATATACAGAGAGGACCCAATATACAAAGCAGGCTGTAATATACAGAGAGGAGCTAATATACAAAGCAGGCTGTAATATACAGAGAGGACCCAGTATACAAAGCAGGCTGTAATATACAGAGAGGACCCAATATACAAAGCAGGCTGTAATATACAGAGAGGACCCAGTATACAAAGCAGGCTGTAATATACAGAGAGGAGCCAATATACAAAGCAGGCTGTAATATACAGAGAGGAGCCAATATACAAAGCAGTCTGTAATATACAGAGAGGAGCTAATATACAAAGCAGGCTGTAATATACAGAGAGGACCCAGTATACAAAGCAGGCTGTAATATACAGAGAGGACCCAATATACAAAGCAGGCTGTAATATACAGAGAGGAGCTAATATACAAAGCAGGCTGTAATATACAGAGAGGACCCAGTATACAAAGCAGGCTGTAATATACAGAGAGGACCCAATATACAAAGCAGGCTGTAATATACAGAGAGGAGCTAATATACAAAGCAGGCTGTAATATACAGAGAGGACCCAGTATACAAAGCAGGCTGTAATATACAGAGAGGAGCCAATATACAAAGCAGGCTGTAATATACAGAGAGGACCCAATATACAAAGCAGGCTGTAATATACAGAGAGGAGCCAATATACAAAGCAGGCTGTAATATACAGAGAGGAGCCAGTATACAAAGCAGGCTGTAATATACAGAGAGGACCCAATATACAAAGCAGGCTGTAATATACAGAGAGGACCCAATATACAAAGCAGGCTGTAATATACAGAGAGGACCCAATATACAAAGCAGGCTGTAATATACAGAGAGGAGCCAGTATACAAAGCAGGCTGTAATATACAGAGAGGACCCAATATACAAAGCAGGCTGTAATATACAGAGAGGACCCAATATACAAAGCAGGCTGTAATATACAGAGAGGAGCCAGTATACAAAGCAGGCTGTAATATACAGAGAGGACCCAATATACAAAGCAGGCTGTAATATACAGAGAGGACCAATATACAAAGCAGGCTGTAATATACAGAGAGGAGCCAGTATACAAAGCAGGCTGTAATATACAGAGAGGAGCCAATATACAAAGCAGGCTGTAATATACAGAGAGGACCCAATATACAAAGCAGGCTGTAAAATACAGAGAGGAGCCAATATACAAAGCAGGCTGTAATATACAGAGAGGACCCAGTATACAAAGCAGGCTGTAATATACAGAGAGGACCCAATATACAAAGCAGGCTGTAATATACAGAGAGGAGCCAATATACAAAGCAGGCTGTAATATACAGAGAGGACCCAATATACAAAGCAGGCTGTAATATACAGAGAGGACCCAATATACAAAGCAGGCTGTAATATACAGAGAGGAGCCAATATACAAAGCAGGCTGTAATATACAGAGAGGACTTAATATACAAAGCAGGCTGTAATATACAGAGAGGAGCCAGTATACAAAGCAGGCTGTAATATACAGAGAGGACCCAGTATACAAAGCAGGCTGTAATATACAGAGAGGACCCAATATACAAAGCAGGCTGTAATATACAGAGAGGACCTAGTATACAAAGCAGGCTGTAATATACAGAGAGGACCCAATATACAAAGCAGGCTGTAATATACAGAGAGGAGCCAGTATACAAAGCAGGCTGTAATATACAGAGAGGACCCAATATACAAAGCAGGCTGTAATATACAGAGAGGACCCAATATACAAAGCAGGCTGTAATATACAGAGAGGAGCCAGTATACAAAGCAGGCTGTAATATACAGAGAGGACCCAATATACAAAGCAGGCTGTAATATACAGAGAGGACCAATATACAAAGCAGGCTGTAATATACAGAGAGGAGCCAGTATACAAAGCAGGCTGTAATATACAGAGAGGAGCCAATATACAAAGCAGGCTGTAATATACAGAGAGGACCCAATATACAAAGCAGGCTGTAAAATACAGAGAGGAGCCAATATACAAAGCAGGCTGTAATATACAGAGAGGACCCAGTATACAAAGCAGGCTGTAATATACAGAGAGGACCCAATATACAAAGCAGGCTGTAATATACAGAGAGGAGCCAATATACAAAGCAGGCTGTAATATACAGAGAGGACCCAATATACAAAGCAGGCTGTAATATACCTAGAGGACCCAATATACAAAGCAGGCTGTAATATACAGAGAGGAGCCAATATACAAAGCAGGCTGTAATATACAGAGAGGACTTAATATACAAAGCAGGCTGTAATATACAGAGAGGAGCCAGTATACAAAGCAGGCTGTAATATACAGAGAGGACCCAGTATACAAAGCAGGCTGTAATATACAGAGAGGACCCAGTATACAAAGCAGGCTGTAATATACAGAGGAGCCAATATACAAAGCAGGCTGTAATATACAGAGAGGACCCAATATACAAAGCAGACTGTAATATACAGAGAGGAGCCAATATACAAAGCAGGCTGTAATATACAGAGGAGCCAGTATACAAAGCAGGCTGTAATATACAGAGAGGAGCCAGTATACAAAGCAGGCTGTAATATACAGAGAGGACCCAGTATACAAAGCAGGCTGTAATATACAGAGAGGACCCAGTATACAAAGCAGGCTGTTATATACAGAGAGGAGCCAATATACAAAGCAGGCTGTAATATACAGAGAGGAGCCAATATACAAAGCAGGCTGTAATATACAGAGAGGAGCCAATATACAAAGCAGGCTGTAATATACAGAGAGGAGCCAGTATACAAAGCAGGCTGTAATATACAGAGAGGAGCCAATATACAAAGCAGGCTGTAATATACAGAGAGGACCCAATATACAAAGCAGGCTGTAATATACAGAGAGGAGCCAATATACAAAGCAGGCTGTAATATACAGAGAGGACCCAATATACAAAGCAGGCTGTAATATACAGAGAGGACCCAATATACAAAGCAGGCTGTAATATACAGAGAGGAGCCAATATACAAAGCAGCCTGTAATATACAGAGAGGAGCCAATATACAAAGCAGGCTGTAATATACAGAGAGGAGCCAATATACAAAGCAGGCTCTAATATACAGAGAGGAGCCAATATACAAAGCAGGCTGTAATATACAGAGGAGCCAGTATACAAAGCAGTCTGTAATATACAGTGAGGACCCAACATACAAAGCAGGCTGTAATATACAGAGAGGAGCCAGTATACAAAGCAGGCTGTAATATACAGAGAGGACCCAGTATACAAAGCAGGCTGTAATATACAGAGAGGACCCAATATACAAAGCAGGCTCTAATATACAGAGAGGAGCCAATATACAAAGCAGGCTGTAATATACAGAGAGGAGCCAGTATACAAAGCAGGCTGTAATATACAGAGAGGAGCCAATATACAAAGCAGGCTGTAATATACAGAGAGGACCCAATATACAAAGCAGGCTGTAATATACAGAGAGGAGCTAATATACAAAGCAGGCTGTAATATACAGAGAGGACCCAGTATACAAAGCAGGCTGTAATATACAGAGAGGACCCAATATACAAAGCAGGCTGTAATATACAGAGAGGACCCAGTATACAAAGCAGGCTGTAATATACAGAGAGGAGCTAATATACAAAGCAGGCTGTAATATACAGAGAGGACCCAGTATACAAAGCAGGCTGTAATATACAGAGAGGACCCAATATACAAAGCAGGCTGTAATATACAGAGAGGAGCTAATATACAAAGCAGGCTGTAATATACAGAGAGGACCCAGTATACAAAGCAGGCTGTAATATACAGAGAGGAGCCAATATACAAAGCAGGCTGTAATATACAGAGAGGAGCCAATATACAAAGCAGGCTGTAATATACAGAGAGGACCCAATATACAAAGCAGGCTGTAATATACAGAGAGGAGCCAATATACAAAGCAGGCTGTAATATACAGAGAGGAGCCAGTATACAAAGCAGGCTGTAATATACAGAGAGGACCCAATATACAAAGCAGGCTGTAATATACAGAGAGGACCCAATATACAAAGCAGGCTGTAATATACAGAGAGGACCCAATATACAAAGCAGGCTGTAATATACAGAGAGGAGCCAGTATACAAAGCAGGCTGTAATATACAGAGAGGACCCAATATACAAAGCAGGCTGTAATATACAGAGAGGACCCAATATACAAAGCAGGCTGTAATATACAGAGAGGAGCCAGTATACAAAGCAGGCTGTAATATACAGAGAGGACCCAATATACAAAGCAGGCTGTAATATACAGAGAGGACCAATATACAAAGCAGGCTGTAATATACAGAGAGGAGCCAGTATACAAAGCAGGCTGTAATATACAGAGAGGAGCCAATATACAAAGCAGGCTGTAATATACAGAGAGGACCCAATATACAAAGCAGGCTGTAAAATACAGAGAGGAGCCAATATACAAAGCAGGCTGTAATATACAGAGAGGACCCAGTATACAAAGCAGGCTGTAATATACAGAGAGGACCCAATATACAAAGCAGGCTGTAATATACAGAGAGGAGCCAATATACAAAGCAGGCTGTAATATACAGAGAGGACCCAATATACAAAGCAGGCTGTAATATACAGAGAGGACCCAATATACAAAGCAGGCTGTAATATACAGAGAGGAGCCAATATACAAAGCAGGCTGTAATATACAGAGAGGACTTAATATACAAAGCAGGCTGTAATATACAGAGAGGAGCCAGTATACAAAGCAGGCTGTAATATACAGAGAGGACCCAGTATACAAAGCAGGCTGTAATATACAGAGAGGACCCAATATACAAAGCAGGCTGTAATATACAGAGAGGACCTAGTATACAAAGCAGGCTGTAATATACAGAGAGGACCCAATATACAAAGCAGACTGTAATATACAGAGAGGAGCCAATATACAAAGCAGGCTGTAATATACAGAGGAGCCAGTATACAAAGCAGGCTGTAATATACAGTGAGGACCCAATATACAAAGCAGGCTGTAATATACAGAGAGGAGCCAGTATACAAAGCAGGCTGTAATATACAGAGAGGACCCAGTATACAAAGCAGGCTGTAATATACAGAGAGGACCCAGTATACAAAGCAGGCTGTTATATACAGAGAGGAGCCAATATACAAAGCAGGCTGTAATATACAGAGAGGAGCCAATATACAAAGCAGGCTGTAATATACAGAGGAGCCAGTATACAAAGCAGGCTGTAATATACAGAGAGGAGCCAGTATACAAAGCAGGCTGTAATATACAGAGAGGAGCCAATATACAAAGCAGGCTGTAATATACAGAGAGGACCCAGTATACAAAGCAGGCTGTAATATACAGAGAGGAGCCAATATACAAAGCAGGCTGTAATATACAGAGAGGACCCAATATACAAAGCAGGCTGTAATATACAGAGAGGAGCCAATATACAAAGCAGCCTGTAATATACAGAGAGGAGCCAATATACAAAGCAGGCTGTAATATACAGAGAGGACCCAGTATACAAAGCAGGCTGTAATATACAGAGAGGACCCAGTATACAAAGCAGGCTGTAATATACAGAGAGGAGCCAATATACAAAGCAGGCTCTAATATACAGAGAGGAGCCAATATACAAAGCAGGCTGTAATATACAGAGGAGCCAGTATACAAAGCAGTCTGTAATATACAGAGAGGACCCAACATACAAAGCAGGCTGTAATATACAGAGAGGAGCCAGTATACAAAGCAGGCTGTAATATACAGAGAGGACCCAATATACAAAGCAGGCTGTAATATACAGAGAGGACCCAATATACAAAGCAGGCTCTAATATACAGAGAGGAGCCAATATACAAAGCAGGCTGTAATATACAGAGAGGAGCCAGTATACAAAGCAGGCTGTAATATACAGAGAGGAGCCAATATACAAAGCAGGCTGTAATATACAGAGAGGACCCAATATACAAAGCAGGCTGTAATATACAGAGAGGAGCTAATATACAAAGCAGGCTGTAATATACAGAGAGGACCCAGTATACAAAGCAGGCTGTAATATACAGAGAGGACCCAATATACAAAGCAGGCTGTAATATACAGAGAGGACCCAATATACAAAGCAGGCTGTAATATACAGAGAGGAGCTAATATACAAAGCAGGCTGTAATATACAGAGAGGACCCAATATACAAAGCAGGCTGTAATATACAGAGAGGAGCTAATATACAAAGCAGGCTGTAATATACAGAGAGGACCCAGTATACAAAGCAGGCTGTAATATACAGAGAGGAGCCAATATACAAAGCAGGCTGTAATATACAGAGAGGAGCCAATATACAAAGCAGGCTGTAATATACAGAGAGGACCCAGTATACAAAGCAGGCTGTAATATACAGAGAGGACCCAGTATACAAAGCAGGCTGTAATATACAGAGAGGAGCTAATATACAAAGCAGGCTGTAATATACAGAGAGGACCCAATATACAAAGCAGGCTGTAATATACAGAGAGGACCCAATATACAAAGCAGGCTGTAATATACAGAGAGGAGCCAATATACAAAGCAGGCTGTAATATACAGAGAGGACCCAATATACAAAGCAGGCTGTAATATACAGAGAGGACCAATATACAAAGCAGGCTGTAATATACAGAAAGGAGCCAATATACAAAGCAGGCTGTAATATACAGAGAGGAGCCAGTATACAAAGCAGGCTGTAATATACAGAGAGGAGCCAATATACAAAGCAGGCTGTAATATACAGAGAGGACCCAATATACAAAGCAGGCTGTAAAATACAGAGAGGAGCCAATATACAAAGCAGGCTGTAATATACAGAGAGGACCCAGTATACAAAGCAGGCTGTAATATACAGAGAGGACCCAATATACAAAGCAGGCTGTAATATACAGAGAGGAGCCAATATACAAAGCAGGCTGTAATATACAGAGAGGACCCAATATACAAAGCAGGCTGTAATATACAGAGAGGACCCAATATACAAAGCAGGCTGTAATATACAGAGAGGAGCCAATATACAAAGCAGGCTGTAATATACAGAGAGGACTTAATATACAAAGCAGGCTGTAATATACAGAGAGGAGCCAATATACAAAGCAGGCTGTAATATACAGAGAGGAGCCAGTATACAAAGCAGGCTGTAATATACAGAGAGGACCCAGTATACAAAGCAGGCTGTAATATACAGAGAGGACCCAATATACAAAGCAGGCTGTAATATACAGAGAGGACCCAGTATACAAAGCAGGCTGTAATATACAGAGGAGCCAATATACAAAGCAGGCTGTAATATACAGAGAGGACCCAATATACAAAGCAGACTGTAATATACAGAGAGGAGCCAATATACAAAGCAGGCTGTAATATACAGAGGAGCCAGTATACAAAGCAGGCTGTAATATACAGAGAGGAGCCAGTATACAAAGCAGGCTGTAATATACAGAGAGGAGCCAATATACAAAGCAGGCTGTAATATACAGAGAGGACCCAGTATACAAAGCAGGCTGTAATATACAGAGAGGAGCCAATATACAAAGCAGGCTGTAATATACAGAGAGGAGCCAATATACAAAGCAGGCTGTAATATACAGAGGAGCCAGTATACAAAGCAGGCTGTAATATACAGAGAGGAGCCAGTATACAAAGCAGGCTGTAATATACAGAGAGGAGCCAATATACAAAGCAGGCTGTAATATACAGAGAGGACCCAATATACAAAGCAGGCTGTAATATACAGAGAGGACCCAATATACAAAGCAGGCTGTAATATACAGAGAGGAGCCAATATACAAAGCAGCCTGTAATATACAGAGAGGAGCCAATATACAAAGCAGGCTGTAATATACAGAGAGGACCCAGTATACAAAGCAGGCTGTAATATACAGAGAGGACCAATATACAAAGCAGGCTGTAATATACAGAGAGGAGCCAGTATACAAAGCAGGCTGTAATATACAGAGAGGAGCCAATATACAAAGCAGGCTGTAATATACAGAGAGGACCCAATATACAAAGCAGGCTGTAAAATACAGAGAGGAGCCAATATACAAAGCAGGCTGTAATATACAGAGAGGACCCAGTATACAAAGCAGGCTGTAATATACAGAGAGGACCCAATATACAAAGCAGGCTGTAATATACAGAGAGGAGCCAATATACAAAGCAGGCTGTAATATACAGAGAGGACCCAATATACAAAGCAGGCTGTAATATACAGAGAGGACCCAATATACAAAGCAGGCTGTAATATACAGAGAGGAGCCAATATACAAAGCAGGCTGTAATATACAGAGAGGACTTAATATACAAAGCAGGCTGTAATATACAGAGAGGAGCCAGTATACAAAGCAGGCTGTAATATACAGAGAGGACCCAGTATACAAAGCAGGCTGTAATATACAGAGAGGACCCAATATACAAAGCAGGCTGTAATATACAGAGAGGACCTAGTATACAAAGCAGGCTGTAATATACAGAGAGGACCCAATATACAAAGCAGACTGTAATATACAGAGAGGAGCCAATATACAAAGCAGGCTGTAATATACAGAGGAGCCAGTATACAAAGCAGGCTGTAATATACAGTGAGGACCCAATATACAAAGCAGGCTGTAATATACAGAGAGGAGCCAGTATACAAAGCAGGCTGTAATATACAGAGAGGACCCAGTATACAAAGCAGGCTGTAATATACAGAGAGGACCCAGTATACAAAGCAGGCTGTTATATACAGAGAGGAGCCAATATACAAAGCAGGCTGTAATATACAGAGAGGAGCCAATATACAAAGCAGGCTGTAATATACAGAGGAGCCAGTATACAAAGCAGGCTGTAATATACAGAGAGGAGCCAGTATACAAAGCAGGCTGTAATATACAGAGAGGAGCCAATATACAAAGCAGGCTGTAATATACAGAGAGGACCCAGTATACAAAGCAGGCTGTAATATACAGAGAGGAGCCAATATACAAAGCAGGCTGTAATATACAGAGAGGACCCAATATACAAAGCAGGCTGTAATATACAGAGAGGAGCCAATATACAAAGCAGCCTGTAATATACAGAGAGGAGCCAATATACAAAGCAGGCTGTAATATACAGAGAGGACCCAGTATACAAAGCAGGCTGTAATATACAGAGAGGACCCAGTATACAAAGCAGGCTGTAATATACAGAGAGGAGCCAATATACAAAGCAGGCTCTAATATACAGAGAGGAGCCAATATACAAAGCAGGCTGTAATATACAGAGGAGCCAGTATACAAAGCAGTCTGTAATATACAGTGAGGACCCAACATACAAAGCAGGCTGTAATATACAGAGAGGAGCCAGTATACAAAGCAGGCTGTAATATACAGAGAGGACCCAGTATACAAAGCAGGCTGTAATATACAGAGAGGACCCAATATACAAAGCAGGCTCTAATATACAGAGAGGAGCCAATATACAAAGCAGGCTGTAATATACAGAGAGGAGCCAGTATACAAAGCAGGCTGTAATATACAGAGAGGAGCCAATATACAAAGCAGGCTGTAATATACAGAGAGGACCCAATATACAAAGCAGGCTGTAATATACAGAGAGGAGCTAATATACAAAGCAGGCTGTAATATACAGAGAGGACCCAGTATACAAAGCAGGCTGTAATATACAGAGAGGACCCAATATACAAAGCAGGCTGTAATATACAGAGAGGACCCAGTATACAAAGCAGGCTGTAATATACAGAGAGGAGCTAATATACAAAGCAGGCTGTAATATACAGAGAGGACCCAATATACAAAGCAGGCTGTAATATACAGAGAGGAGCTAATATACAAAGCAGGCTGTAATATACAGAGAGGACCCAGTATACAAAGCAGGCTGTAATATACAGAGAGGAGCCAATATACAAAGCAGGCTGTAATATACAGAGAGGAGCCAATATACAAAGCAGGCTGTAATATACAGAGAGGACCCAGTATACAAAGCAGGCTGTAATATACAGAGAGGACCCAGTATACAAAGCAGGCTGTAATATACAGAGAGGAGCTAATATACAAAGCAGGCTGTAATATACAGAGAGGACCCAATATACAAAGCAGGCTGTAATATACAGAGAGGACCCAATATACAAAGCAGGCTGTAATATACAGAGAGGAGCCAATATACAAAGCAGGCTGTAATATACAGAGAGGACCCAATATACAAAGCAGGCTGTAATATACAGAGAGGACCAATATACAAAGCAGGCTGTAATATACAGAGAGGAGCCAGTATACAAAGCAGGCTGTAATATACAGAGAGGAGCCAATATACAAAGCAGGCTGTAATATACAGAGAGGACCCAATATACAAAGCAGGCTGTAATATACAGAGAGGACCCAATATACAAAGCAGGCTGTAATATACAGAGAGGACCCAATATACAAAGCAGGCTGTAATATACAGAGAGGAGCCAATATACAAAGCAGGCTGTAATATACAGAGAGGACTTAATATACAAAGCAGGCTGTAATATACAGAGAGGAGCCAATATACAAAGCAGGCTGTAATATACAGAGAGGAGCCAGTATACAAAGCAGGCTGTAATATACAGAGAGGACCCAGTATACAAAGCAGGCTGTAATATACAGAGAGGACCCAATATACAAAGCAGGCTGTAATATACAGAGAGGACCCAGTATACAAAGCAGGCTGTAATATACAGAGAGGACCCAGTATACAAAGCAGGCTGTAATATACAGAGGAGCCAATATACAAAGCAGGCTGTAATATACAGAGAGGACCCAATATACAAAGCAGACTGTAATATACAGAGAGGAGCCAATATACAAAGCAGGCTGTAATATACAGAGGAGCCAGTATACAAAGCAGGCTGTAATATACAGAGAGGAGCCAGTATACAAAGCAGGCTGTAATATACAGAGAGGAGCCAATATACAAAGCAGGCTGTAATATACAGAGAGGACCCAGTATACAAAGCAGGCTGTAATATACAGAGAGGAGCCAATATACAAAGCAGGCTGTAATATACAGAGAGGAGCCAATATACAAAGCAGGCTGTAATATACAGAGAGGAGCCAATATACAAAGCAGGCTGTAATATACAGAGAGGAGCCAGTATACAAAGCAGGCTGTAATATACAGAGAGGAGCCAATATACAAAGCAGGCTGTAATATACAGAGAGGACCCAGTATACAAAGCAGGCTGTAATATACAGAGAGGAGCCAATATACAAAGCAGGCTGTAATATACAGAGAGGACCCAGTATACAAAGCAGGCTGTAATATACAGAGAGGACCCAATATACAAAGCAGGCTGTAATATACAGAGAGGACCCAATATACAAAGCAGGCTGTAATATACAGAGAGGAGCCAATATACAAAGCAGCCTGTAATATACAGAGAGGAGCCAATATACAAAGCAGGCTGTAATATACAGAGAGGAGCCAATATACAAAGCAGGCTCTAATATACAGAGAGGAGCCAATATACAAAGCAGGCTGTAATATACAGAGGAGCCAGTATACAAAGCAGTCTGTAATATACAGTGAGGACCCAACATACAAAGCAGGCTGTAATATACAGAGAGGAGCCAGTATACAAAGCAGGCTGTAATATACAGAGAGGACCCAGTATACAAAGCAGGCTGTAATATACAGAGAGGACCCAATATACAAAGCAGGCTCTAATATACAGAGAGGAGCCAATATACAAAGCAGGCTGTAATATACAGAGAGGAGCCAGTATACAAAGCAGGCTGTAATATACAGAGAGGAGCCAATATACAAAGCAGGCTGTAATATACAGAGAGGACCTAATATACAAAGCAGGCTGTAATATACAGAGAGGAGCTAATATACAAAGCAGGCTGTAATATACAGAGAGGACCCAGTATACAAAGCAGGCTGTAATATACAGAGAGGACCCAATATACAAAGCAGGCTGTAATATACAGAGAGGACCCAGTATACAAAGCAGGCTGTAATATACAGAGAGGAGCTAATATACAAAGCAGGCTGTAATATACAGAGAGGAGCCAATATACAAAGCAGGCTGTAATATACAGAGAGGACCCAATATACAAAGCAGGCTGTAATATACAGAGAGGAGCTAATATACAAAGCAGGCTGTAATATACAGAGAGGACCCAGTATACAAAGCAGGCTGTAATATACAGAGAGGAGCCAATATACAAAGCAGGCTGTAATATACAGAGAGGAGCCAATATACAAAGCAGGCTGTAATATACAGAGAGGAGCCAATATACAAAGCAGTCTGTAATATACAGAGAGGCTTCAGTATACAAAGCAGGCTGTAATATACAGAGAGGACCCAGTATACAAAGCAGGCTGTAATATACAGAGAGGACCCAATATACAAAGCAGGCTGTAATATACAGAGAGGAGCTAATATACAAAGCAGGCTGTAATATACAGAGAGGACCCAGTATACAAAGCAGGCTGTAATATACAGAGAGGAGCCAATATACAAAGCAGGCTGTAATATACAGAGAGGAGCCAATATACAAAGCAGGCTGTAATATACAGAGAGGACCCAGTATACAAAGCAGGCTGTAATATACAGAGAGGACCCAGTATACAAAGCAGGCTGTAATATACAGAGAGGACCCAGTATACAAAGCAGGCTGTAATATACAGAGAGGAGCTAATATACAAAGCAGGCTGTAATATACAGAGAGGACCCAATATACAAAGCAGGCTGTAATATACAGAGAGGAGCTAATATACAAAGCAGGCTGTAATATACAGAGAGGACCCAGTATACAAAGCAGGCTGTAATATACAGAGAGGAGCCAATATACAAAGCAGGCTGTAATATACAGAGAGGAGCCAATATACAAAGCAGGCTGTAATATACAGAGAGGACCCAGTATACAAAGCAGGCTGTAATATACAGAGAGGAGCCAATATACAAAGCAGGCTGTAATATACAGAGAGGAGCCAATATACAAAGCAGGCTGTAATATACAGAGAGGACCCAATATACAAAGCAGGCTGTAATATACAGAGAGGACCCAGTATACAAAGCAGGCTGTAATATACAGAGAGGACCCAGTATACAAAGCAGGCTGTAATATACAGAGAGGAGCCAATATACAAAGCAGGCTGTAATATACAGAGAGGACCCAATATACAAAGCAGGCTGTAATATACAGAGAGGACCCAATATACAAAGCAGGCTGTAATATACAGAGAGGAGCTAATATACAAAGCAGGCTGTAATATACAGAGAGGACCCAGTATACAAAGCAGGCTGTAATATACAGAGAGGAGCCAATATACAAAGCAGGCTGTAATATACAGAGAGGACCCAGTATACAAAGCAGGCTGTAATATACAGAGAGGACCCAGTATACAAAGCAGGCTGTAATATACAGAGAGGAGCCAATATACAAAGCAGGCTGTAATATACAGAGAGGAGCCAATATACAAAGCAGGCTGTAATATACAGAGAGGACCCAGTATACAAAGCAGGCTGTAATATACAGAGAGGAGCCAATATACAAAGCAGGCTGTAATATACAGAGAGGAGCCAGTATACAAAGCAGGCTGTAATATACAGAGAGGAGCCAATATACAAAGCAGGCTGTAATATACAGAGAGGAGCCTATATACAAAGCAGGCTGTAATATACAGAGAGGACCCAGTATACAAAGCAGGCTGTAATATACAGAGAGGAGCCAATATACAAAGCAGGCTGTAATATACAGAGAGGACCCAGTATACAAAGCAGGCTGTAATATACAGAGAGGAGCCAATATACAAAGCAGGCTGTAATATACAGAGAGGAGCCAATATACAAAGCAGGCTGTAATATACAGAGAGGACCCAGTATACAAGGCAGGCTGTAATATACAGAGAGGACCCAGTATACAAAGCAGGCTGTAATATACAGAGAGGACCCAGTATACAAAGCAGGCTGTAATATACAGAGAGGAGCCAATATACAAAGCAGGCTGTAATATACAGAGAGGAGCCAATATACAAAGCAGGCTGTAATATACAGAGAGGACCCAGTATACAAAGCAGGCTGTAATATACAGAGAGGAGCCAGTATACAAAGCAGGCTGTAATATACAGAGAGGAGCCAATATACAAAGCAGGCTGTAATATACAGAGAGGACCCAGTATACAAAGCAGGCTGTAATATACAGAGAGGACCCAATATACAAAGCAGGCTGTAATATACAGAGAGGACCCAGTATACAAAGCAGGCTGTAATATACAGAGAGGAGCCAATATACAAAGCAGGCTGTAATATACAGAGAGGAGCCAATATACAAAGCAGGCTGTAATATACAGAGAGGAGCCAATATACAAAGCAGGCTGTAATATACAGAGAGGACCCAATATACAAAGCAGGCTGTAATATACAGAGAGGACCCAGTATACAAAGCAGGCTGTAATATACAGAGAGGAGCCAATATACAAAGCAGGCTGTAATATACAGAGAGGACCCAGTATACAAAGCAGGCTGTAATATACAGAGAGGACCCAATATACAAAGCAGGCTGTAATATACAGAGAGGACCCAGTATACAAAGCAGGCTGTAATATACAGAGAGGACCCAGTATACAAAGCAGGCTGTAATATACAGAGAGGAGCCAATATATAAAGCAGGCTGTAATATACAGAGAGGAGCCAATATACAAAGCAGGCTGTAATATACAGAGAGGACCCAGTATACTAAGCAGGCTGTAATATACTGAGAGGAGCCAATATACAAAGCAGGCTGTAATATACAGAGAGGAGCCAATATACAAAGCAGGCTGTAATATACAGAGAGGAGCCAATATACAAAGCAGGCTGTAATATACAGAGAGGAGCCAATATACAAAGCAGGCTGTAATATACAGAGAGGACCCAGTATACAAAGCAGGCTGTAATATACAGAGAGGAGCCAATATACAAAGCAGGCTGTAATATACAGAGAGGACCCAGTATACAAAGCAGGCTGTAATATACAGAGAGGAGCCAATATACAAAGCAGGCTGTAATATACAGAGAGGACCCAGTATACAAAGCAGGCTGTAATATACAGAGAGGACCCAATATACAAAGCAGGCTGTAATATACAGAGAGGACCCAATATACAAAGCAGGCTGTAATATACAGAGAGGACCCAATATACAAAGCAGGCTGTAATATACAGAGAGGAGCTAATATACAAAGCAGGCTGTAATATACAGAGAGGAGCCAATATACAAAGCAGGCTGTAATATACAGAGAGGAGCCAATATACAAAGCAGGCTGTAATATACAGAGAGGACCCAATATATAAAGCAGGCTGTAATATACAGAGAGGACCCAGTATACAAAGCAGGCTGTAATATACAGAGAGGACCCAATATACAAAGCAGGCTGTAATATACAGAGAGGAGCCAGACTAACACCTTCTGCATCAATATTATACAGGTAATAACGCAAACGAGGGATAAACGAGCAAAGAGGGACTTGGGTCAAAAGTAGGGACACTAGGGAGCTCTGCAATAGACTGCACAGAAGGGACTACGTAGGAAAAAGGGACTGCACACAGAGACTGCACAGGATGAAGAGACTGCACACAGTGACTGCACAGGATGAAGAGACTGCACAGGATGAAGAGACTGCACACAGTGACTGCACAGGATGAAGAGACTGCACACATTGACTGCACAGGATGAAGAGACTGCACACAGTGACTGCAGAGGATGAAGAGACTGCACACAGTGACTGCACAGGATGAAGAGACTGCACACAGTGACTGCACAGGATGAAGAGACTGCACACAGTGACTGCACAGGATGAAGAGACTGCACACAGTGACTGCACAGGATGAAGAGACTGCACACTGATGGTTGTCACATTGAACACACGTCCATGAAGTAAACCATATATGAGAGAGGCTTCTGTAGGACACACAAGAGACAGTGAGGAGGAGCGGAGAGTGACAGGCGGAGAGGGAGGAGGTGTGAAGACTGCGCTCCAGACTGACACCCCGAGCACTAGACTCAGAGATGCTGCAGAGTCGACATGTCAGGGTGACCACTACACAGGGCACGGCGCCGATCCTGGGGTCACCTGGAACCCAGAAACCATGACCCTTCCATGACCTGAACCCCCCAAAAATCAGGAGCAACTCCACAATACATGCTGTTCATTATGAGACTGCAGCCCATACTGTGCTGCTGTCTCTGCCTCCTGCCAGGTGAGTGCACACTCTCAGAGGAGACTCCGAAGGTAAGAACACTGGTCTGTTACATAGGACTGCAGGTGACATCTACTACATTATCTGTACTCAGAGCGTTATCACTGTGTTATATGAGGTGTTACATAGGACTGCAGGTGACATCTACTACATTATCTGTACTCAGAGCGTTATCACTGTGTTATATGAGGTGTTACATAGGACTGCAGGTGACATCTACTATATTATCTGTACTCAGAGAGTTATCACTGTGTTATCTGTGGTGTTACATAGGACTGCAGGTGACATCTACTATATTATCTGTACTCAGAGAGCTATCACTGTGTTCTCTGTGGTGTTACATAGGACTGCAGGTGACATCTACTACATTATCTGTACTCAGAGAGTTATCACTGTGTTATCTGTGGAGTTACATAGGACTGCAGGTGACATCTACTACATTATCTGTACTCAGAGAGTTATCACTGTGTTATCTGTGGTGTTACATAGGACTGCAGGTGACATCTACTACATTATCTGTACTCAGAGCGTTATCACTGTGTTATATGAGGTGTTACATAGGACTGCAGGTGACATCTACTACATTATCTGTACTCAGAGAGCTATCACTGTGTTATCTGTGGTGTTACATAGGACTGCAGGTGACATCTACTATATTATCTGTACTCAGAGAGCTATCACTGTGTTCTCTGTGGTGTTACATAGGACTGCAGGTGACATCTACTACATTATCTGTACTCAGAGAGTTATCACTGTGTTATCTGTGGAGTTACATAGGACTGCAGGTGACATCTACTACATTATCTGTACTCAGAGAGTGATCACTGTGTTATCTGTGGTGTTACATAGGACTGCAGGTGACATCTACTACATTATCTGTACTCAGAGAGCTATCACTGTGTTATCTGTGGTGTTACATAGGACTGCAGGTGACATCTACTACATTATCTGTACTCAGAGAGTTATCACTGTGTTATCTGTGGTTTTACATAGGACTGCAGGCTGTAGTTTAATACAAAGTCGCTCTTCCTATAACGCTGCTGAACTGTAATAAGATGTTACTGATAAACATGTAGTAACTGGATAATGTCACCCAGAAGGGTCTTTATTGCAGACTGCTGACAATTAAAGGGAGGATATGCCCCATTGTCCCTGTAACATATCCCCCTGGAAGAATCTCCTGGCTCAGGTGTCAGTGGGATCCTGCAATCTCCCCTACATCTGTGAATTAGTTGTAATTCAATCGAGCGTGTCCTCCATGGGGCCCGAGAACTGCGAGCGCGGTCCTGATCTGTAAGTGAGTCTGGGAGATGTCAGCGAGAGCTGATCCGGGCATTAAACATTCAGGACCGGATGAGGTCCATCCAGCAGCTGTGAACCAGAGACCCCAGTACAGGGGCCCTCAGTGCTGGCCGAACCCTCCCGGGGCCCTGTGTCCTGTCTGCTGCACTACTCTCGATGGGACCTGCGCTGCCGGATGAGGCATGTCCTCCAGCAGTCCCTGCGCCAGAATGAAATCTACAGCAGCTCAGAAAGCTCATCCCACTGCCACGCTCTCTACAGTCACTCATCCCACTGCCACGCTCTCTACAGTCACTCATCCCACTGCCACGCTCTCTACAGTCACTCATCCCACTGCCACACTCTCTACAGTCACTCATCCCACTGCCACACTCTCTACAGTCACTCATCCCACTGCCACACTCTCTACAGTCACTCATCCCACTGCCACGCTCTCTACAGTCACTCATCCCACTGCCACACTCTCTACAGTCACTCATCCCACTGCCACGCTCTCTACAGTCACTCATCCCACTGCCACACACTCTACAGTCACTCACCTGACTCCCACGCACTGCCACACTCTCTACAGTCACTCATCCTACTGCCACGCTCTCTACAGTTACTCATCCCACTGCCACACTCTCTACAGTCACTTATCCCACTGCCACACTCTCTACAGTCACTCATCCCACTGCCACGCTCTCTACAGTCACTCACCTTACTGCCACGCTCTCTACAGTCACTCATCCCACTGCCACGCTCTCTACAGTCACTCATCCCACTGCCACGCTCTCTACAGTCACTCATCCCACTGCCACGCTCTCTACAGTCACTCATCCCACTGCCACACTCTCTACAGTCACTCATCCCACTGCCACACTCTCTACAGTCACTTATCCCACTGCCACACTCTCTACAGTCACTCATCCCACTGCCACGCTCTCTACAGTCACTCACCTTACTGCCACGCTCTCTACAGTCACTCATCCCACTGCCACGCTCTCTACAGTCACTCATCCCACTGCCACGCTCTCTACAGTCACTCACCCTACTGCCACGCTCTCTACAATCACTCACCATGCTGCCATGCTCTCAACGGTCACTCGCATCGCTATCACACTCTCTACAGTCACTCACCCTGCTTCCACGCACTCTGCAGTTACTCACCCTACTTCCATGCACTCTACAGTCACTCACCCTGTAGCCACACTCTCCACCATCACTAACACCTCTGTCACACTTTCTATCATCACTCACCACGCTATCACACTCTCTAGAGTCAATTACCCTGCTGCCACGCTCACTACAGTTACTTACTCTACGGTCACGCTCTCTACCATCACTAACCCCACTATCATGCTCTCTACAGTCACTCACCCTACTGCCATGCTTTTTACAGTCACTCACCTTAATGCCACGCTCTCTACAGTCAGTCACACTGTTCCACACTCTCTACAGTCACTCACCTTACTGCCACGCTCTCTACAGTCAGTCACGCTGTTCCACACTCTCTACAGTCACTCACCTTACTGCCACGCTCTCTACAGTCAGTCACGCTGTTCCACACTCTCTACAGTCACTCACCTTACTGCCACGCTCTCTACAGTCAGTCACGCTGTTCCACACTCTGTACAGTCACTCACCTTACTGCCACGCTCTCTACAGTCAGTCACCTTACTGCCACGCTTTTTACAGTCACTCACCTTACTGCCACGCTCTCTACAGTCACTCACCTTACTGCCACGCTCTCTACAGTCAGTCACGCTGTTCCACACTCTCTACAGTCACTCACCTTACTGCCACGCTCTCTACAGTCACTCACCTTACTGCCACGCTCTCTACAGTCACTCACCTTACTGCCATGCTTTTCTAGTCACTCACCTTACTGCCACGCTCTCTACAGTCAGTCACGCTGTTCCACACTCTCTACTGTCACTCACCCTGCTTCCACAGTCTCTACAGTCATTCACCCCTCTGCCACGCTCTCTACAGTTACTCTCCCGCTATCACGTTCTCTACATTCACTCACCCTGCTGTCACGCTCTGTACCTTCACTCAGCCCGCTGCCACGTTCTCTACAGTCACACTCCCCGCTATCATGTTCTCTACAGTCACTCACCCTGCTATTACACTCTCTGTGGTCATGGTCACTACAGCCACCTTCTCTAAAGCCATCTCATTGCTCCCACTCTCTGTATAACTATTTACCCTCTCCCACTACATACCCTCTACCTGCAGTCACTCATTCTGCTTTAACCCTTACAACAGCCACTCTCTCTTCATCCACTCTGTCTACAGCCACTCTTACTTCAGCATTTATCTCTATAGCAGCTCTACCTGCAATATTTCTCACTACTACCACTCCTACTACAACATTTCCCTCTACAGCCACTTATTCTGCAACCACTTTCGTTACAGCCATTCTACCCACAGCCACTCTGTCTACAGCCACTCTTACTTCAGAATTTCTCTCTATAGCCACTCTCTCTACATCCGCTGTCTTTACAGCCACTCTCTACAGCTATTCTACCTACAGCCATTCTACACACAGCCACTCTTTCTTTAGCCACTCTCTACATCCATTCTACCTGCAGCCACTGCCTTTACATCCACTCTCTCTACAGCCACTCTTACGTCAGCATGTCTCTCTACAGTCACTCTTACGTCAGCATTTCTCTCTACAGTCACTCTTACGTCAGCATTTCTCTCTACAGTCACTCTTACGTCAGCATGTCTCTCTACAGCCACTCTTACATCAGCATTTCTCTCTACAGTCACTCTTATGTCAGCATTTCTCTCTACAGTCACTCTTACGTCAGCATTTCTCTCTACAGCCACTCTTATGTCAGCATTTCTCTCTACAGTCACTCTTATGTCAGCATTTCACTCTACAGTCACTCTTATGTCAGCATTTCTCTCTACAGCCACTCTTATGTCAGCATTTCTCTCTACAGTCACTCTTATGTCAGCATTTCACTCTACAGTCACTCTTATGTCAGCATTTCTCTCTACAGCCACTCTTATGTCAGCATTTCTCTCTACAGTCACTCTTACGTCAGCATGTCTCTCTACAGCCACTCTTACATCAGCATTTCTCTCTACAGTCACTCTTATGTCAGCATTTCTCTCTACAGTCACTCTTACGTCAGCATTTCTCTCTACAGCCACTCTTATGTCAGCATTTCTCTCTACAGTCACTCTTATGTCAGCATTTCACTCTACAGTCACTCTTACGTCAGCATTTCTCTCTACAGCCACTCTTATGTCAGCATTTCTCTCTACAGTCACTCTTATGTCAGCATTTCACTCTACAGTCACTCTTATGTCAGCATTTCTCTCTACAGTCACTCTTACGTCAGCATTTCTCTCTACAGCCACTCTTATGTCAGCATTTCTCTCTACAGTCACTCTTATGTCAGCATTTCACTCTACAGTCACTCTTACGTCAGCATTTCTCTCTACAGTCACTCTTACGTCAGCATTTCTCTCTACAGTCACTCTTACGTCAGCATTTCTCTCTACAGTCACTCTTACGTCAGCATGTCTCTCTACAGCCACTCTTACATCAGCATTTCTCTCTACAGTCACTCTTATGTCAGCATTTCTCTCTACAGTCACTCTTACGTCAGCATGTCTCTCTACAGTCACTCTTACATCAGCATTTCTCTCTACAGTCACTCTTATGTCAGCATTTCTCTCTACAGTCACTCTTACGTCAGCATTTCTCTCTACAGCCACTCTTATGTCAGCATTTCTCTCTACAGTCACTCTTATGTCAGCATTTCACTCTACAGTCACTCTTACGTCAGCATTTCTCTCTACAGCCACTCTTATGTCAGCATTTCTCTCTACAGTCACTCTTATGTCAGCATTTCTCTCTACAGTCACTCTTATGTCAGCATTTCTCTCTACAGCCACTCTTATGTCAGCATTTCTCTCTACAGTCACTCTTACGTCAGCATGTCTCTCTACAGCCACTCTTACATCAGCATTTCTCTCTACAGTCACTCTTATGTCAGCATTTCTCTCTACAGTCACTCTTACGTCAGCATTTCTCTCTACAGCCACTCTTATGTCAGCATTTCTCTCTACAGTCACTCTTATGTCAGCATTTCACTCTACAGTCACTCTTACGTCAGCATTTCTCTCTACAGCCACTCTTATGTCAGCATTTCTCTCTACAGTCACTCTTATGTCAGCATTTCACTCTACAGTCACTCTTATGTCAGCATTTCTCTCTACAGTCACTCTTACGTCAGCATTTCTCTCTACAGCCACTCTTATGTCAGCATTTCTCTCTACAGTCACTCTTATGTCAGCATTTCACTCTACAGTCACTCTTACGTCAGCATTTCTCTCTACAGTCACTCTTACGTCAGCATTTCTCTCTACAGTCACTCTTACGTCAGCATTTCTCTCTACAGTCACTCTTACGTCAGCATGTCTCTCTACAGCCACTCTTACATCAGCATTTCTCTCTACAGTCACTCTTATGTCAGCATTTCTCTCTACAGTCACTCTTACGTCAGCATGTCTCTCTACAGCCACTCTTACATCAGCATTTCTCTCTACAGTCACTCTTATGTCAGCATTTCTCTCTACAGTCACTCTTATGTCAGCATTTCTCTCTACAGCCACTCTTATGTCAGCATTTCTCTCTACAGTCACTCTTATGTCAGCATTTCACTCTACAGTCACTCTTACGTCAGCATTTCTCTCTACAGCCACTCTTATGTCAGCATTTCTCTCTACAGTCACTCTTATGTCAGCATTTCACTCTACAGTCACTCTTATGTCAGCATTTCTCTCTACAGCCACTCTTATGTCAGCATTTCTCTCTACAGTCACTCTTACGTCAGCATGTCTCTCTACAGCCACTCTTACATCAGCATTTCTCTCTACAGTCACTCTTATGTCAGCATTTCTCTCTACAGTCACTCTTACGTCAGCATTTCTCTCTACAGCCACTCTTATGTCAGCATTTCTCTCTACAGTCACTCTTATGTCAGCATTTCACTCTACAGTCACTCTTACGTCAGCATTTCTCTCTACAGCCACTCTTATGTCAGCATTTCTCTCTACAGTCACTCTTACGTCAGCATTTCACTCTACAGTCACTCTTATGTCAGCATTTCTCTCTACAGTCACTCTTACGTCAGCATTTCTCTCTACAGCCACTCTTATGTCAGCATTTCTCTCTACAGTCACTCTTATGTCAGCATTTCACTCTACAGTCACTCTTATGTCAGCATTTCTCTCTACAGTCGCTCTTACGTCAGCATTTCTCTCTACAGTCACTCTTACGTCAGCATTTCTCTCTACAGTCACTCTTACGTCAGCATTTCTCTCTACAGTCACTCTTATGTCAGCATTTCTCTCTACAGTCACTCTTATGTCAGCATTTCTCTCTACAGTCACTCTTACGTCAGCATTTCTCTCTACAGCCACTCTTATGTCAGCATTTCTCTCTACAGTCACTCTTATGTCAGCATTTCTCTCTACAGTCACTCTTACGTCAGCATTTCTCTCTACAGTCACTCTTATGTCAGCATTTCTCTCTACAGTCACTCTTATGTCAGCATTTCTCTCTACAGTCACTCTTACGTCAGCATTTCTCTCTACAGCTTTTCTCCCTACAGACATTCTCTCTACACTCTTAATACAGCATTTCTCTCTATAGTCATTCTAGACAGATAGTCTACATATTCTTCCTACAGCCACTATCTCTATAGTAATTCTACACAGAGTCACCTTTATTACAGATATTCTACTTACAGCCATTCTCCCTATAGTCTCTCTCTGTAGCCAATCACTGCCATTCACTCAATAGTCACCCTTGCCACTGAACATGCAGCCAATCTCTCTACAGCCACTACTACTTCAGCCATTCCTTTATGGCCATTCTTCCTACAGCCACTATCTCTACAGACATTCTACCTACAGCCAATCTCGCTACAGCCATTCTACCTATGACCATCATTACTACAGTCACTCTCTCTACAGTCACTCTCTCTACGGCCATTCTACCTACACCCAATCTTTCTACAGCCATTCTAAATACTGCTACCATTAGTACAGCCATTCACCCTACAGCCACTGTTTTTACAGCCACTCTCCCTACAGCCATTCTACCTACAGCTACCCTTACTACAGCCATTCCGTCAACAGTCACTCTCTTTACAACCACTCTCCCAACAGTCAGTCTCTCTACAGCCACCCTATCTTCAGACATTCTGTCTACAGCCACTCTCTTTACAGCCATTCTTCCTACAGCTACCCTTACTACATCCATTCTCCCTACACCCACTTTCTCTTCAGCCACTTTCTCTACATCCATTCTCCCTACAACCACTCTCTCTACAGCCACCCATACTACAGCCATTTTCTCTACATCCACCTATACTACAGCCACCCGTACTACAGCCATTCTCTCTACATCCACCCTTACTACAGCCACCCGTACTACAGCCATTCTCTCTTCATCCACCCTTACTACAGCCACCCGTACTACAGCCATTCTCTCTACATCCACCCTTACTACAGCCACCCATACTACAGCCCTTCTCTCTACATCCACCCTTACTACAGCCACCCGTACTACAGCCATTCTCTCTACATCCACCCTTACTACAGCTACTGACTCTACAGCCATTCTCTCTACATCCACCCTTACTACAGCCACCCGTACTACAGCCATTCTCTCTACATCCACCCTTACTACAGCTACTGACTCTACAGCCATTCTCTCTACATCCACCCTTACTACAGCCACCCGTACTACAGCCATTCTCTCTACATCCACCCTTACTACAGCCACCCATACTACAGCCATTCTCTCTACATCCACCCTTACTACAGCCACTCGTACTACAGCCATTCTCTCTACATCCACCCTTACTACAGCCATTCTCTCTACAGCCACCCTTACTACAGCCATTCTCTCTACAGCCACCCTTACTACAGCCATTCTCTCTACATCCACCCTTACTACAGCTACTGACTCTACAGCCATTCTCTCTACATCCACCCTTACTACAGCTACTGACTCTACAGCCATTCTCTCTACATCCACCCTTACTACAGCTACTGACTCTACAGCCATTCTCTCTACATCCACCCTTACTACAGCCACCCGTACTACAGCCATTCTCTCTACATCCACCCTTACTACAGCCACCCATACTACAGCCATTCTCTCTACATCCACCCTTACTACAGCCACCCGTACTACAGCCATTCTCTCTATATCCACCCTTACTACAGCCACCCGTACTACAGCCATTCTCTCTACATCCACCCTTACTACAGCTACTGACTCTACAGCCATTCTCTCTACATCCACCCTTACTACAGCCACCCGTACTACAGCTATTCTCTCTACATCCACCCTTACTACAGCCACCCATACTACAGCCATTCTCTCTACATCCACCCTTACTACAGCCACTCGTACTACAGCCATTCTCTCTACATCCACCCTTACTACAGCCATTCTCTCTACAGCCACCCTTACTACAGCCATTCTCTCTACAGCCACCCTTACTACAGCCATTCTCTCTACATCCACCCTTACTACAGCTACTGACTCTACAGCCATTCTCTCTACATCCACCCTTACTACAGCTACTGACTCTACAGCCATTCTCTCTACATCCACCCTTACTACAGCTACTGACTCTACAGCCATTCTCTCTACATCCACCCTTACTACAGCCACCCGTACTACAGCCATTCTCTCTACATCCACCCTTACTACAGCCACCCATACTACAGCCATTCTCTCTACATCCACCCTTACTACAGCCACCCATACTACAGCCATTCTCTCTACATCCACCCTTACTACAGCCACCCATACTACAGCTATTCTCTCTACATCCACCCTTACTACAGCCACCCATACTACAGCTATTCTCTCTACATCCACCCTTACTACAGCCACAAGTACTACAGCCATTCTCTCTACATCCACCCGTACTACAGCCATTCTCTCTACATCCACCCTTACTACAGCCACCCGTACTACAGCCATTCTCTCTACATCCACCCTTACTACAGCCACCCATACTACAGCCATTCTCTCTACATCCACCCTTACTACAGCCACCCGTACTACAGCCATTCTCTCTTCATCCACCTGTACTACAGCCATTCTCTCTATATCCACCCTTACTACAGCCACCCATACTACAGCCATTCTGTCTACATCCACCCTTACTACAGCCATTCTCTCTACATCCACCCTTACTACAGCCACCCATACTACAGCCATTCTGTCTACATCCACCCTTACTACAGCCATTCTCTCTACATCCACCCTTACTACAGCCACCCATACTACAGCCATTCTCTCTACATCCACCCTTTCTACAGCCACCCATACTACAGCCATTCTGTCTACATCCACCCTTACTACAGCCATTCTCTCTACATCCAACCGTACTACAGCCATTCTCTCTACAACTTTTCTTCCTACAGCCGTTCTCCCTGTAGCCAATCACAGCCTTTCTCTCTTCAGCCAGTCTCCCTGTAGTTTCAGGATTCGATTCTCTCTCTTTTGCCATGACACTGTTCATTCAAGGCATAGACATCCATTGCTGTTTTCTGTCTAATCAGTGAAGAAATGGTGACCAGTGATGGCCAGTTCGCCGTGTTTGCCCACGAACACATGCAGGCTGCCATCTTAAATCACAAGTCCGGTGATGCACAGGTAAGTCCTTACCTGTGCCTGCGCCGTTAGCCGGTCTGAAACAAATGCGGTCACCGGGAGCAGGCAGTTTGGAGAACAGCCACCGGGGGCCTTCATCGGGCTGTTCTCGGAACTGCCTGCTCCCGGTGACCGCATTTGTTTCAGACCGGCTCGTGCACAGGTAATAAGGGCTTACCTGTGCATCGCCGGACTTGTGGTTTAAGATGGCAGCCCGCATGTGTTCGCGGGCGAACACGGCGAACAAGTCATCACTGATGGTGACGTGTCTAAAAACAATCTGTAGTACGACATTTTCCTCATTCAGAACCGATTGTTTACCTAACTCAATCAAACTGGTTGAATCATATAGTTAATTTCCTCATTCTAATTTCTGCTGGCTGTCAGTGACTGGAAACATTCTAGTTAAATCTATATAAGCCCTGATCTGCTACTTCTCACAGCTGAGAGTTTATGACACTTGTACCCAGTATACAGACAATCAGACATGAAGATCCTGGATCCAGACTGATACATTGTAGCAGTCCACTGCATACAGACTGATACAATGTAGCATTCCACGGCATACAGACTGATACATTGTATCATTCCACTGGATACATACTGGTACATTGTAGCATTCCACTGCATACAGACTGATACATTGTATCATTCCACTGGATACATACTGATACATTGTAGCATTCCACTGGATACAGACTGATACATCGTAGCATTCCACTGGATACATACTGATACATTGTAGCATTCCACTGCATACAGACTGATACAATATAGCATTCCACTGGATACAGACTGGTGCATTGTATCATTCCACTGGTTACAGACTGATACATTGTAGCATTCCACTGCATACAGACTGATACATTGTAGCATTCCACTGCATACAGACTGATACATTGTAGCATTCCACTGGATCCAGACTGATACATTGTAGCATACCACTGAATACAGACTGATACATTGTAGCATTCCACTGAATACAGACTGATACATTGTAGCATACCACTGAATACAGACTGATACATTGTAGCATTCCACTGCATACAGACTGGTACATTGTAGCATTCCACTGGATACAGACTGATACATTGTAGCATTCCACTGCATACATACTGATACATTAAAGCATTCCACTGGATTCAGACTGATACATTGTAGCATTCCACTGGATACAGACTGATATATTGTAGCATTCCACTGGATACAGACTGATACATTGTAGTATTCCACTGGATACAGACTGATACATTGTAGCATTTCAGATTCCACTGGATACAGACTGATACATTGTAGCATTCCACTGGATACAGACTGGTACATTGTAGCATTCCACTGGATACAGACTGGTACATTGTAGCATTCCACTGAGTACAGACTGATACATTGTAGCATTCCACTGGATACAGTGATAGGACAGCCATAGACTGTGTGAGCAGGACAGACTTTCAGCCTCTGTTCTTGAACATGAACATTCACTGACATCCAGCAGAGATCATGAAAATCATGAAGACTAAAGGTTTGCCATCACTTTATGATTGGCTGAGGTCTAATTTCTGGGCCCCTCATCATTCCTGAGGATGAAGGGGCTGCAGCACCACTCTAAACTCTTCACCATAGATTTCACCCCCTTCAGTGCAATCTGACCCGTGGATTCACCATGAATTTCCAGCCAAGAAATCTGCCACATGTGAATCTATGCTTAGGCAACTGCAGATGGATAACGGCCGCATACAACAGAAAGCTGTACTAATAAGTGGTGCGGCCCTTTAAGAGATGTTGCAGATATCTTGCAGACGTCTTGTTTCACTCTTCTAATCGGCCAGATCGTTCGCTTTTTCTTCCCTTAATTCATTTCTTTATAATTGGATTTCCTGTGTCTTACATTGATGGTAATCAGCGGGATTATGGGAGTGTAACGTCTCCATCACTGATCTGTTCTAATCCTTGAACCAAGTTTCTCAAATTTATGAAAAACAGTCTAAATATCTGCTTGCTGTCAGTGAACCGGAACATTCTTGTTTATTGCTCATGCACGCGGCCGTAAGTCTTTTTTAACTGTAGAAATGTCCTATTCTTGTCCACAAAACAGGGCAACAGAACGGAGGTGTGGATGCGGAGAGCACACGGTGTGGTGTCCACATCTTTTGGTGCCCCATTGAAATGAATGGGTACACACAGGGGTGTAGCTATAGGGGGTGCAGAGGTAGCAGTCGCTACCGGGCCCAGGAGCCTGAAGGGGCCCAAAGACCCTTGTGCCACATAAGACACACAAAGCACTGAGGGAAGGGGGGCCCAAGCTGAACTCTTGGACCGGGGCCCATAAGCCTTTAGTTACGTCCCTGGGTACACATACGATCTGCAAAAAATGCGGATCGGATGGGGACCAAACATACTGTCGTTGGCATGTGCCCTTACAATCAGAGGATGAAAATGCATCTGAAAAACTCCTCGTAGGGGAGGGTTTGTGACAACGAGTCAGCGCGGACAATGCTTTATACAATAAGCAGACAAGCCTGCACGCTGGTTTTCCTTGTCTCTATGACTAGGTAAAAATAGGTATTATACAGGGTGGGCCATTTATATGGATACACCTTAATAAAATGGGAATGGTTGGTGATATTAACTTCCTGTTTGTGGCACATTAGTATATGTGAGGGGGGAAACTTTTCAAGATGGGTGGTGACCATGGCGGCCATTTTGAAGTCGGACATTTTGAATCCAACTTTAGTTTTTTCAATAGGAAGAGGGTCATGTGACACATCAAACTTATTGGGAATTTCACAAGAAAAACAATGGTGTGCTTGGTTTTAACGTAACTTTATTCTTTCATGAGTTATTTACAAGTTTCTGACCACTTATAAAATGTGTTCAATGTGCTGCCCATTGTGTTGGATTGTCAATGCAACCCTTTTCTCCCACTCTTCACACACTGATAGCAACACCACAGGAGAAATGCTAGCACAGGCTTCCAGTATCCGTAGTTTCAGGTCCTGCACATCTCGTATCTTCACAGCATAGACAATTGCCTTCAGATGACCCCAAAGATAAAAGTCTAAGTTGGTCAGATCGGGAGACCTTTGGGGCCATTCAACTGGCCCACGATGACCAATCCACTTTCCAGGAAACTGTTCATCTAGGAATGCTCGGACCTGACACCCATAATGTGGTGGTGCACCATCTTGCTGGAAAAACTCATGGAACGTGCCAGCTTCAGTGCATAAAGAGGAAAACACATCATCATGTAGCAATTTCGCATATCCAGTGACCCCCTTAGACTTTTATCTTTGGGGTCATCTGAAGGCAATTGTCTATGCTGTGAAGATACGAGATGTGCCGCACCTGAAACTACGGATACTGGAAGCCTGTGCTAGCATTTCTCCCGCGGTGTTGCTATCAGTGTGTGAAGAGTGGGAGAAGAGGGTTGCACTGACAATCCAACACAATGGGCAGCACATTGAACACATTTTATAAGTGGTCAGAAACTTGTAAATAACTCATGAAAGAATAAAGTTACGTTAAAACCAAGCACACCATTGTTTTTCTTGTGAAATTCCCAATAAGTTTCATGTGTCACATGACCCTCTTCCTATTGAAAAAACAAAAGTTGGATTCAAAATGGCCAACTTCAAAATGGCCACCATGGTCACCACCCATCTTGAAAAGTTTCCCCCCTCACATATACTAATGTGCCACAAACAGGAAGTTTATATCACCAACCATTCCCATTTTATTAAGGTGTATCCATATAAATGGCCCACCCTGTACATCTGGATGAAATTGATGAACGTTCTCATTCACTGACAGCAAACAGAGATCCAGACATAGCCCCACTGGTATTTACTATAGCTTAAAAAATATCAGTCAGTAGCAAATCTAAAATGTTTAGAACCATATACTGCAGAGCTGGAATTTATAAGTATCGGTGATGTGATAATGACCAATATATGTCAGTGGTGACCCCAGGTTATTCTCACTCTGTCCCAACAGGATTATACTGATAGTGGTGACCACAGGTTATCTTCATTCTCACCCCACAGTGTTATCATCACTCTGTCCTCAGAAGGTTATAATGTCAGTGGTTACACCAAGTTATTCTCATTCTCACCCTACAGTGTTATAAGGTCATTGGTGGCGCCAAAATATTCTCACCTCTGTCCCCAAAGTGCTATGATGTCAATAGGTTATATTAACAGTGGTGACCCCAGGTTATTCTCACTTCGTCCCACAATGAAATAATGTGAATGGTGACCCAAGGCTATTCTCACTCTCTTCACACAGAGGCATAACATCAGTGGTGACCCCAGGTTATTCTCACTCTGTCCCTATATTATTATAATGTAAGTGGTAACCCCAAGTTATTTTTACCCTGTCTGTGCAGTGTTATAATGTCCGTGGTGACCCAAGGTTATTCTTGCTCCGGCCCCCACGGTGTTATAATATCCGTGGTGACCCCAGGTTATTCTCGCTCCGCCCCCCACGGTGTTATAATGTTCGTGGTGACCCCAGGTTATTCTCACTCTGTCCCCATAGTGTTATAATGTCAATGATTACTCCAGCTTATTCTTACTCTGTTCTCACGGCATTGTAAGTTCATTGCTGACCCCAGGTTATTCTCATTATGTCCTTATAGTGTTATAATGTCAGTAGTGACCCCAGGTTATTCTCACTTTGTCCCCACAGTATTATAATGTCAATGATAACGCCGGGTTATTCTTACTCTGTCCTCACAGTATTGTAATGTAATTACTGACCCCAAGTTATTCTCATTATGTCCCTACAGTGTTATAATGTCAGTAGTTACCCCAGGTTATTCTCACTCTATTCCCACAGTTTTATAAGATTAGTGGTGACCCCAGGTCATTCTCACTCTCTCTTTATAGTGTTATATTAGCTCTTTCTAACCCTCCCCAGTGACTATCGTTTACTTTTGTTCTCTTTATGTTTCTAGGAGTTTTGGGGGCTCAGGGGAAGTTTGCCTACAAACTGATGAATGATTTATTTGCCAATTACTCCAATGCTTTGCGCCCAGTGGAAGATATGGACAAAGCTATGAATGTGACGCTGCAAGTCACCCTGTCACAGATTATTGATATGGTACAGTGAAGCCCGAGCCCCCACATATCCATTACATAGTCTAGTTCATGTACTGCATACTGTACAATACAATATGAAAACCAGCTAGTCTTGTGCCTTACAGGATAAAACTGTCAGCATGATCAACCCTGTCAAACCAGTCCAGTAGGGTTGATCATGCTGAGTAAAATGATATTTATCTTTTTTTTCTAAGGTGAATAGTTGCTAAAATATTTGACTTTTTATATTTATATAAATAACATATTTTGAGCACCAGGGAGCTGGCCTTAGTGTTTGGAGCACTGCAAGCACATTGCTCCTGTGCTCTGACTGCTCGCTTCTCCCCCTTGAATGACAGGGCTAGACATCTCATCTAGCCCTGTATTCTAACACCTGCGCCGAATATGCTCAGTGACAAGGCGCCTGCGCAGTGGATCTGAAGATTGTTGCACAGGCACAGAGTAACTGACCCGGTGCTTGCACAGTGGATCTTCCGCAGCTTCCCAAGCTCAGGAAGAAGCACAGAGCTCAGGAAGGAGTACAGAGAGCACAATGGCATTACACCTGAAGCACTCCATGCTCTACAGTCAGCCCCCTGTGCTTTAAATAGGTGATTTGCATAAACATCAAAAAAATGTATATCTCGGCAACTATTCAGCATAGCAAAAATAGGAAGTACATCATTTTACCCAGCATGATCAACCCTACCAGGCATTATGTATGCTTTTAAAACCTAAACCTAATAATCTCCATTTGATTTGTAAATCATTTGTTTTACCGAGTAATGTCATGTCTCATACTCCAGTCACATCCAGAGATGCAGCCACCAGGCAATCACCTCCGAGGCTATAGATACCGTTCACAACAGTCTAATGCAGAAAAAACACTACAATGCAATGCTCCAGTACACAAAGTATACATACCAAGTGGGCATCTCACCAAAATGACAAATGACCTCCTGACAGCAAAAAGCAACAGTGACTACTCTCTGCTCATTCTCCTTGACCTCTCTGCAGCTTTTGACACTGTAGACCACCATCTCCTAATCACAGTGCTCCAATCCATCGGCCTAAAGGACGCTGCCCTCTCCTTTCTTTCTTCCTATCTCTCTGGCCGCCCTAGTGTATCATTCGCTGGCTCCACTTTTCCACCTCTCCCTCTCACTGTCGGAGTTCCTCAGGGTTCAGTCCTAGGCCCTCTCCTCTCTCTACACAGCCCCAATTGGACAGACCATCAGCAGATTTGGTTTCCAGTACCATCTCTATGCTGATGACACACAACTATACATGTCATCCCCCGACATCACCCCTGCTGTACTACAGAACACCAGTGACTGTCTCTCTGCCGTCTCTAATATCATGTCCCTTTCAAAAACGGAACTTCTTGTGTTCTCTCCATCTACTAACCTACCTAAACCTGATATCTCCCTCTCAGTGTGTGGCACTACCATCAGGCCTAGGCAGCATGCCCACTGCCTGGGGGTGACATTTGACACTGATCTATCCTTCACCTCCTACATCCAGTCTCTCTCCCGCTCATGTCACCTGCACCTCAAAAACATCTCCAGAATCCTCCCCTTTCTCACTATGGAAACAACAAAAACTCTCATTGTTGCCTTGATCTACTCCGGTCTTGATTACCGTAACTCACTATTAATAGGTCTCCCCCTCTCCAATCTATTCCTAATGCAGCAGCCAGGGTCACCTATCCAACCTCTACTCCGTTGCCTCCGCCCTCATTGCACTGATTGCCCATTAGTGATGAGCGGCAGGGGTCATATTCAAATTCGTGATATTTTGCTAATATTTTGTCGAATATTTGTGAAATATTCACGAATTCGAATATTCATTTTTTTCTACATTCTTTTTTTTACTCGAAAATCGGCAAGGTAATGATCGCGTAATATGCAAATATTACGCAATCAATGCAGGCGTGGGTCAAAAACGAATATAGCACTATACTAAATATATAGTGCTATGTATTTGTTTTTTAGCATATTCGTAATTTTTTTCCATCTGAAGTCATTATTCCTCCCTGCTTAAGTTGCTTGTGGGCCAATGATTTATTGGAATCATGTGTTCAGATGGAAAACATGCTGAATATTCGAAAAACTAATATATAGCACTATATTCGAAATATTTGCGAATTCTCGAAGTGCCGATATTTGCGATTAAAATTCCTAATTCAAATATTCACACTCAACACTATTGCCCATACAGTATAGAATCCAATTTAAACTGCTTGTCCTCACCCGAAAGCTCTCCACAGTGCTGCACTCCTGCATCTCCTCCTCATCTCTGTCTACCATCCTACCTGTACTCTCCACAGTGCTGCACCTCCTACATCTCCTCCTCATCTCTGTCTACCATCCTACCTGTACTCTCCACAGTGCTGCACTCCCTACATCTCCTCCTCATCTCTGTCTACCATCCTTCCAGTACTCTCCACAGTGCTGCACCCCCTACATCTCCTCCTCATCTCTGTCTACCATCCTACCTGTACTCTCCACAGTGCTGCACCCCCTACATCTCCTCCTCATCTCTGTCTACCATCCTACCTGTACTCTCCACAGTGCTGCACCGCCCTACATCTCCTCCTCATCTCTGTCTACCATCCTACCAATGCTCTCCACAGTGCTGCACCTCCTACATCTCCTCCTCATCTCTGTCTACCATCCTACCTGTACTCTCCACAGTGCTGCACCCCCTACATCTCCTCCTCATCTCTGTCTACCATCCTACCCGTGCTCTCCACAGTGCTGCACTTCCTACATCTCCTCCCTCATCTCTGTCTACCATCCTACCTGTGCTCTCCACAGTGCTCCACCCCCTACATCTCCTCCTCATCTCTGTCTACCATCCTATCTGTACTCTAGACAGTGCTGCACCTCCTACATCTCCTTCTTATCTCTGTCTACCATCCTACCCATGCTATTCACAGTGCTGCACCTCCTACATCTCCTCATCTCTGTCTACCATCCTACCCGTGCTCTCCACAGTGCTGCACCTCCTACATCTCCTCCTTATCTCTGTCTACCATCCTACCCGTGCTCTCCACAGTGCTGCACCCCCTACATCTCCTCCTCATCTCTGTCTACCACCCTACCCGTGCTCTCCACAGTGCTGCACCTCCTACATCTCCTCCTCATCTCTGTCTACCATCCTACCTATTCTCACAACATTGCTGCACCTCCTACATCTCCTCCTCATCTCTGTCTACCATCCTACCTGTACTCTCCACAGTGCTCCACCCCCTACATCTCCTCCTCATCTCTGTCTACCATCCTATCTGTACTCTAGACAGTGCTGCACCTCCTACATCTCCTTCTTATCTCTGTCTACCATCCTACCCATGCTATTCACAGTGCTGCACCTCCTACATCTCCTCATCTCTGTCTACTATCCTACCTGTGCTCTCCACAGTGTTGCACCTCCTACATCTCCTCCTCATCTGTCTACCATCCTACCCGTGCTCTCCACAGTGCTGCACCCCTACATCTCCTCCTCATCTCTGTCCTCCATCCTACCTGTACTCTCCACAGTACTGCACCTCCTACATCTCCTCCTCATCTCTGTCTACCATCCTACCTGTGCTCTCCACAGTGCTGCACTCCTGCATCTCCTCCTCATCTCTGTCTACCATCCTACCCGTGCTCTCCACAGTGCTGCATCTCCTACATCTCCTCCTCATCTCTGTCTACCATCCTTCCAGTACTCTCCACAGTGCTGCACCTCCTACATCTCCTCCTCATCTCTGTCTACCATCCTACCCGTGCTCTCCACAGTGCTTCACCTCCTACATCTCCTCCTCATCTCTGTCTACCATCCTACCTGTGCTCTCTACAGTGCTGCACCCCCTACATCTCCTCCTCATCTCTGTCTACCATCCTACCTGTACTCTCCACAGTGCTGCACCCCTACATCTCCTCCTCATCTCTGTCTACCATCCTACCTGTACTCTCCACAGTGCTGCACCTTCTACATCTCCTCCTCATCTCTGTCTACCATCCTACCTGTGCTCTCCACAGTGCTGCACCTCCTACATCTCCTCCTCATCTCTGTCTACCATCCTACCTGTACTCTCCACAGTGCTGCACCTCCTACATCTCCTCCTCATCTCTGTCTACCATCCTACCTGTACTCTCCACAGTACTGCACTCCCTACATCTCCTATTCATCTCTGTCTACCATCCTACCTGTACTCTCCACAGTGCTGCACCCCCTACATCTCCTCCTCATCTCTGTCTACCATCCTACCTGTACTATCCACAGTGCTGCACCCCCTACATCTCCTCCTCATCTCTGTCTACCATCCTACCCGTGCTCTCCACAGTGCTTCACCTCCTACATCTCCTCCTCATCTCTGTCTACCATCCTACCTGTGCTCTCTACAGTGCTGCACCTCCTACATCTCCTCCTCATCTCTGTCTACCATCCTACCCGTGATCTCCACAGTGCTGCACCCCCTACATCTCCTCCTCATCTCTGTCTACCATCCTACCTGTACTCTCCACAGTGCTGCACCTCCTACATCTCCTCCTCATCTCTGTCTACCATCCTACCTGTGCTCTCTACAGTGCTGCACCCCCTACATCTCCTCCTCATCTCTGTCTACCATCCTACCTGTGCTCTCCACAGTGCTACACCCCCCTACATCTCTTCCCTCATCTCCGTCTATCACCCCACCTATGCCCTCCGTTCAGCCAATGATTCACGACTGACTTCCACCATTATCCGAACCTCACACTCCCGGCTGCAAGACTTCTTCCGCCCTACCCCAAGAAATCAGGCTAAATCACAACATCCACAGTTTTAAGTGCTCCCTAAAAAAACATGTTTTTAGGGTGGCCTATCACCTCCCCTGATCTAACGCCTCTCCATACAGCCCATTTATAATTTCCTGAACCTCGTCCTCCACCAAACTCTCCACTGCACCCATGTACCCAGAAGCACTTCATATATTGGCTGCTGACTGGCTAATGCAGCTTTATATCTGATCTCCCAAGATGGCCAGACCATTGTACAAAACCAGAACTTTTACCTTTTGTGTCACCCCTATCTCCTCATAGATTGTAAGCTCTTGCGGGCAGGGTCCTCACTCCTTTTGTTATTATTGACTTGTCTATGGCTATGTTGTTTATGACTGTTTGTACATGAATCCCCCGCACTGTAAAGCGCTGCGCAATATGTTGGCGCTATATAAATAAAGATTATTATTATTATCTGCCCCAGGGTCAAGTGAATAGGGATGATAATAGCTCCCCCCAACCTAATCTAGAGTGTGAACTAACTCAAGACTCCATCAAAAAATTGGTCATACTTTCATTATTGCCGTGGGACCCTGCAGTTCAGATTTGGTAGTGCATTTTGGGATCTCATCTAAGCTTTAAGTGATGCTTGTGTCAGTTTAGTTCTAATGATTTCTATGCTGAACCAAGACGATTGTTTTGAATGCAGCTCTTGGTGTGACTGGAGTAGCAGAGACTATGCGACGCATCATGTGACCAGTTATTTTTTACATGAGATTTTTTGGGCTATTTCTCTGATTCGTTTATTTCGTAGGATGAACGGAATCAGATCCTGATGGCTTACCTGTGGATCCGCCAGGTTTGGTTTGACGCCTACCTGCGCTGGAACAAGGAGGATTATGATGGACTCGATACCATCCGTATACCGAGCAGTTATGTATGGAGACCTGATATAGTCCTATATAACAGGTAGGTCAGATGAGGCTCATCAGCTGATGTCCTGGAACTTTCCAGCCTGGGTTTGGCCGTTCTCAGTCCCCAGTAAATATCAGCCCTAGTGTTGTCTCTTCTGTCAAATATCTGTATGTGGGAAAACTGGGTGACAAACAGTATGACCACCATTACAGCTCTGGCCGGTCCAGAGGGGCAGACCTGCCTAGTTATGGTGTAAGGTGTGATAGTGGGGGCTGGGTCTCTACATATACAGGAACATGGTTGTAAACCAATCCAGGTCATCCATTCAGAAGTCTTGGAAAATTGAGGGGGATTGAGTGCTGAGACACTTTAAGAAACAGTCTCAGACTGAAGGCACAGAAGCTTGGTGGTTGCACTTCTCTACAGCTGGCACTATTATTTAACCTTTCTCTCAGGTCAGGGTTTACTTCACATGATCCTTAGTCCTATATTCATCTTACACACATCTGTGGACAGTGTTGACTTTGTGTAGACCTCTGGACAATTTTATCTTTATTCAGGCCTCTAGACAGTGTTTACCTCATTCTGTTACCTGACAGCCAAGAAACTGTTTATTCTCGCTATAAGATACAGTACCATGACATGGCGGCACTGCCAAGCAACTAAGGACCCAAAGGTGCGCACAGTCATCACATCACACAACATACGGTATAGTATACACATATCCAGTCTACGTGTGGCCCATAAGACCAAGGTAATCACCAGGCATCAGCTCGTGAGGTGGCCTCATTCTCTGTATCTTTTAGGGCAGATCACTTGACGACCCCCATAAACTTGGCGTAGTCGGCAGGAGGGCAGAACCAAAATGTTACATTGTATTTACATTCAGTTTACAAAAGAAAACATTGTTAAAACAACTAAACGGTCTCTTAAAGTGAAACACACAGTCTCTGTACCTGAAGAGGGGGATTTATATTTAAACCCTCTACAAGCTGGTTGACAACTCGCGAGACAGCCGGCATGGCAGCCGTACTGGATGTTACTCATCTTTCCCAGTAACAGATATAGCTGAACAAATTTTGTACAACTTGCGACTCAGCTTTAGTTTATAAACATTTAGTGCGTTGGTCTACGTGTTTGCCTGTCTGTCTGCAGACCCCTCTTTTATTAGGGTAGCGCACCTGCGGATGATGGCTACAGAGACCTTCTGTGACCTAGGAGGTCTCTACACACCCGGCTCGATGCGTTTCATGACACGGGGCTGCAGGGATTTCAGGGCTCGGAGAGAAGGTGTAACACAATCGCAGGTGCAGCTGTTGTCTGAGGCGGCTCATGTTCTTCAGCAGAGGTTACTCTCAGAGCCCTGCGACCGAATTACAACATTACATCTAATAACAGAACTCACTGTGCATCCCTGGGGGAGGGGTCCCTGCTATGTTACACGGTCTCACCTGATCCCTACTGCTGGGTCCTGTCATCACCGCTAATATCTCCATATAAGACCTTGTAGTGATCCTGCCTTACATCATGTCATATGCAGAGCTGCATACACAGTCCTGCTTGCTGGCACTTCACGCCTGTCATGACTGTGCTGAAGGAAACACGGCGGAAAAACTCCATGCAGATGTTGTCCTTGGTTAGATTTGAACCCAGGACTTTAGCGTTGCAAAGGTCCTGGGTTCGAATCTGACCAAGGATCTTTGACCCACCCCGCTCATACAGCTTCCACGAGGCAGCACATCCGATTTTAACATGAGGGCCATGTGCTGCCAACAGTCAATGATGTCATCATCAACAACCAAGTGAATTATGGTTTGTCGTTCGATCTTTAGGTCTTGTCTACACTCGGTAATGAAAATTTGTACATTGTTCCTGATGGTTATTGCACCATGTAAAAGGCACTTATATCTAGGCTGTGAATGATCATGAGCTTCCCTTCTCTTCCAGCGCTGATGACCAGTTCACAGGCTCGATGGAGACCAATGTGGTGATCAGATATGACGGGCAGATCATGTGGGACTCTCCGGCCATCACCAAGAGCTCCTGTAAAGTGGACGTTTCCTACTTCCCCTTTGATGGTCAGCAATGCCGTTTGACCTTTGGCTCCTGGACATATAATGGTAATCAGATTGACATCTTGAACAAGCTGGACACTGGGGATCTGACGGACTTTGTGGAGAACGTTGAGTGGGAGATGCTGGGAATGCCGGCGAAGAAGAACGTGATCACCTACGGCTGCTGCTCGGAGCCGTACCCCGATGTCACCTACACCCTAATCCTGAAGAGGAGGGCGTCATTCTACATCTTCAATCTTCTTCTTCCTTGTGTCATGATCTCCTTCCTGGCTCCACTAGGGTTCTACCTCCCGGCAGACTCTGGAGAGAAGGTGTCCCTGGGGGTGACCGTCCTGTTGGCCCTCACTGTGTTCCAGCTGCTTGTGGCTGAGAGTATGCCGCCATCCGAAAATGTGCCACTCATCGGTGAGTACACAACTGCTGAAGGCCGGAATAGGTTATCTGCCCAGTGTGACACATACTCCACCACGAGAAAAGGAGTCTGTGTAGGGAAACCAGTCCGAGGGGGAACAGAACAACATAGGACATGACTGACATACAAACTGCACCCCAAAAAGACTATTTACTGAAACAGCAATTACACCATCCCACTTATAGTTTTGTGGGCTCAGTAAGGTAGCGTTATTTGGTACACTGTGGTACTATGTGGTACTATGGTACTCTCATGTCTTCTGTGTGTATTGTTTATGTGGCGCCGTACAGCACTATGTTCTCTGTATGGTACACCATGTACTGTATGTGACCATAAGATTATTGTACTGGGGCTTAACTACTAATAGGTGGGCCCAACTGCAAAGTTTGAATGCCTCCCTCTAAACCATGAACATCAGCTCCATGTGAAAAAAAAAATCTAAAAATCCACTAATTGTGCCCATAAACCCCAGGTTTATGAATCATTTAACAAACAGTTAAGCCCTGATATGTTATATTACCCCAAACAATCCCCTGAAATACGATACCCCTGAATGTTTAGATACCAGACCAAATCCCTAAATTCTTTCAGGCCCCAGACCAAACTCTGAAATTATCAGATCCCACTCTAGTCCCCTAAATTCATTCAGACCATAGACCGGATGCCAAAATGTTCACCAAGCAAGATCCCTAAATTCATTCGGACCCTGAAACCAGTCTGTTTAATTCATTAAGACGCCTGACTAGATCTTTACATTCATTCAGACCCCACACTAGATTCCTAAATCATGAGAACCCAGACCAGATGTGCTTAAATTCATTCAGAGCCCACCTACCTTTAGAACTCACCTGTCCGGGCTCCAGCTTTAGCACTTCTGCGGCGGTAGAGAAGCTCTGCTAAGCCACATTCCCTGGTGACGCAACAGCATTCTTATCAACCGGACGCGATGCTCTGTTTCTCCCTGCAGCGGGCGTGTGCCGGAGGAGATCAGCGGTGGGCTGATTGCTCAGCTGCTCTATTCCTATGTGCTAGTGTTTCTGACTAATGGAGCGCCGAGTCATTACCTATCAGAAGCTGATCCTGGCCATACACCTTTCTGGGGTTTCTGTGCTTTTTGGAATGCTTGTTCCTCTGACCCCCGGCTTGTCTTCTGACCACTCTCTGTCTTTCGTTTGGTACTGCATAGCCTCTCTGGTTCTTACCCATTTACCTACAGCCCTGTTTTTGTGTTGTTTAGTCTCTTGGTGTTTGTCTGTCCCTGCACACAAGTAGCGCAGGGCTGTCGACCAGTTGTGGTCTTGGGTAGGGCTTGTTCTGTAAGTAGGTGGGAAAAGCCGTCCGGGTTTTAGGTCAGGGCTCACTGTCCGTGTCTGTCCTTAACTACAGGCATTGCACCAAATTTAACAGACCCATGACCAAACCCCCACATTTACTCAGGCCCCAGACCAGATCCCAGAATTATCAGACTGCAGACCAAACCCTAAAATTTTAGACCTCAGACCAAACTTCTCAATTACTCAACTGCAGAACAGAACCCTTAATTAACAGACCCCAAAGCAGACCTCTCAAGTAACAGACCTCGGAGTAGACAATAAAAGCTTTAGACCCGAGACCAGTCTAGGGTCTTTTTGATCCTTTTAACTTCTGAGTGTCACCTCTTTGAAACTCCAGATATTAGCCACCATCATGATGCATTTGCCACAGCACACACAGTCCGGACACTGGCTAGATCTAGGACCTTGTGTGTAGACAGGGTTCCATGGAGAACGTTCTAAAACGGACTGGTGTCAGGACCTTGTTTACACAGTTAGACATCACATCCTGATGCTGGCTACAATCAGAACACTGCGCCAGGCGTCCTTTAGACATGAGCCACTACAGCTGTATGCTGGAAGCTTTGCCACTGTATTATACTGACTGTATCCAGTTTTCTAATCAGCTTCTGCTCTACCACTGTGCTGCTGACCTAATTTCCTTGCCTGAGCAGTTAGGTTCCTAGCTTGCTTCCTAAGGTACCCAACCTATGTCTGCCAGTCCTGACCTGTTTAACGTGTTTGCATGAACTCTGCCTGCCCCAACCTCAATCTGTTACTGACTACGAGGTTTGCCTCATTCTTCGATGCTCTGCATCGGTGTCTTTGACCCCATGGGTCAGCTGTCAACCAAACTGGGACTTCTTCAAGAGATAGTGGCCTGGTGGTTCCCTGCAGAAAAGTCCACACACCTGTACAGCAGTTAAAGGGTGAATTTAAGAGGATTGCCAGGATAACGCTTTAAGGCATAACCCAAAGTCAAACTGGCTGGTTGACACAGTGGTTCCCCACTGCCATAACAGTGTTAAAAGCCATGATTGATATCAAAAAGGAAAATCAGAATCATCTAGCACATGACGATCTCTTTTTCACAAAGCTAGAACCAGCCCTGTACCTCACATGGATCCAGAGATCTCCCCATTCTTTGCTCCAAATGCTCTGATACATCCGCACAAGGCTGGCTACTCTGGGGAATGTCCTTTTTGCTGCAGCTCTCTGCCTATCACAGCTGAGGGGACGTGTCCTTTATGCAGCAGCTCTCTCCCTATCACAGCTGAGGGGACGTGTCCTTTCTACTGCAGCTCTCTCCCTACCACAGTTAAGGGGGCATGGCCTCACAAAATTACAGTCTAATATACAACTGAAACACTAGGAGACAAGGCCATGCTCGCAAGAGCTTACAATCTATGCGGAAGTAGGTGTGACACAAAAGGTTGATTCTTATGTGAAGTGGTTCAGCCATCTTTGTTCTTAAATTAGTGGTGCAGGCCGAGCTGTGTGAGCTAGTACTTTGGTTGTGGGGATTACTTTCAGAAGGTTTTGTTCAGTTCTGAAGAATAAGAGTTGAGAGAGGGGGGTAATAGGGGAAGAGTCAGTAAAGGGAGCATGATAAGCCTGTCTGAAAAGAGAAACATAGAAACCTAGAATGTGTCGGCAGATAAGAACTATTTGGCCCATCTAGTCTGCCCAATATACTGAGTACTATGGATAGCCCCTGGCCCTATCTTATATGAAGGATGGCCTTATGCCTATCCCATGCATGCTAGGTATTTTTAAGAAACGCTTGAAGGTAATGAAGTTTTGGAATCACCCTGAAAGTCTTGAAGACAGAAGTGAGAGGTATAAATTATGGAGGATGTTATTATTAAATCATTGGCAGAAAGAAGAGCGCAATTAGAATGGTAGACAGAGATGAGGAGGAGATGTAGGGGATGCAGCACTGTGGAGAGCACAGGTAGGATGGTAGACAGAGATGAGGAGGAGATGTAGGGGGTGCAGCACTGTGGAGAGCACGGGTAGGATGGTAGACAGAGATGAGGAGGAGATGTAGGGGGTGCAGCACTGTGGAGAGCACGGGTAGGGTGGTAGACAGAGATGAGGAGGAGATGTAGGGGGTGCAGCACTGTGAAGAGTACAGGTAGGATGGTAGACAGATGAGGAGGAGATGTAGGAGGTGCAGCACTGTGGAGAGCACAGGTAGGATGGTAGACAGAGATGAGGAGGAGATGTAGGAGGTGCAGCACTGTGGAGAGTACAGGTAGGGTTGTAGACAGAGATAAGGAGGAGATGTAGGGGGTACAGCACTGTGGAGAGCACAGGTAGGATGGTAGACAGAGATGAGGAGGAGATGTAGGAGATGCAGCACTGTGGAGAGCACAGGTAGGATGGTAGACAGAGATAAGGAAGGAGATGTAGGGGGGTGCAGCACTGTGGAGAGTACAGGTAGGATGGTAGACAGAGATGAGTAGGAGATGTAGGGGGTGCAGCACTGTGGAGAGTACAGGTAGGATGGTAGACAGAGATGAGGAGGAGATGTAGGAGGTGCAGCACTGTGGAGAGTACAGGTAGGATGGTAGACAGAGATGAGGAGGAGATGTAGGGGGTGCAGCACTGTGGAGAGTACAGGTAGGATGGTAGACAGAGATGAGGAGGAGATGTAGGGGGTGCAGCACTGTGGAGAGTACATGTAGGATGGTAGACAGAGATGAGGAGGAGATGTAGGAGGTGCAGCACTGTGGAGAGTACAGGTAGGATGGTAGACAGAGATGAGGAGGAGATGTAGGAGGTGCAGCACTGTGGAGAGCACGGGTAGGATGGTAGACAGAGATGAGGAGGAGATGTAGGAGATGCAGCACTGTGGAGAGCACAGGTAGGATGGTAGACAGAGATAAGGAAGGAGATGTAGGGGGGTGCAGCACTGTGGAGAGTACAGGTAGGATGGTAGACAGAGATGAGTAGGAGATGTAGGGGGTGCAGCACTGTGGAGAGTACAGGTAGGATGGTAGACAGAGATGAGGAGGAGATGTAGGAGGTGCAGCACTGTGGAGAGTACAGGTAGGATGGTAGACAGAGATGAGGAGGAGATGTAGGGGGTGCAGCACTGTGGAGAGTACAGGTAGGATGGTAGACAGAGATGAGGAGGAGATGTAGGGGGTGCAGCACTGTGGAGAGTACATGTAGGATGGTAGACAGAGATGAGGAGGAGATGTAGGAGGTGCAGCACTGTGGAGAGTACAGGTAGGATGGTAGACAGAGATGAGGAGGAGATATAGGGGTGCAGCACTGTGGAGAGTACAGGTAGGATGGTAGACAGAGATGAGGAGGAGATGTAGGAGGTGCAGCACTGTGGAGAGCACGGGTAGGATGGTAGACAGAGATGAGGAGGAGATGTAGGGGGTGCAGCACTGTGGAGAGCACAGGTAGGATGGTAGACAGAGATGAGGAGGAGATGTAGGGGTGCAGCACTGTGGAGAGTACAGGTAGGATGGTAGACAGAGATGAGGAGGAGATGTAGGGGGTGCAGCACTGTGGAGAGTACATGTAGGATGGTAGACAGAGATGAGGAGGAGATGTAGGAGGTGCAGCACTGTGGAGAGCACGGGTAGGATGGTAGACAGAGATGAGGAGGAGATGTAGGGGGTGCAGCACTGTGGAGAGCACAGGTAGGATGGTAGACAGAGATGAGGAGGAGATGTAGGAGGTGCAGCACTGTGGAGAGTACAGGTAGGATGGTAGATAGAGATGAGGAGGAGATGTAGGGGGTGCAGCACTGTGGAGAGTACAGGTAGGATGGTAGACAGAGATAAGGAGGAGATGTAGGAGGTGCAGCACTGTGGAGAACACGGGTAGGATGGTAGACAGAGATGAGGAGAAGATGTAGGAGGTGCAGCACTGTGGAGAGTACAGGTAGGATGGTAGACAGAGATGAGGAGGAGATGTAGGGGGTGCAGCACTGTGGAGAGTACATGTAGGATGGTAGACAGAGATGAGGAGGAGATGTAGGAGGTGCCGCACTGTGGAGAGCACAGGTAGGATGGTAGACAGAGATGAGGAGGAGATGTAGGGGGATGCAGCACTGTGGAGAGCACAGGTAGGATGGAGGACAGAGATGAGGAGGAGATGTAGGGGGTGCAGCACTGTGAAGAGTACAGGTAGGATTGTAGACAGAGATGAGGAGGAGATGTAGGGGGTGCACCACTGTGGAGAGCACAGGTAGGATGGTAAACAGAGATAAGGAGGAGATATAGAAGGTGCAGCACTGTGGAGAGTACAGGTAGGATGGTAGACAGAGATGAGGAGGAGATGTAGGGGGTGCAGCACTGTGGAGAGTACAGGTAGGATGGTAGACAGAGATGAGGAGGAGATGTAGGAGGTGCAGCACTGTGGAGAGCACAGGTAGGAGGGTGGACAGGGATGAGGAGGAGATGTAGGGGTGCAGCACTGTGAAGGGCACAGGTAGGATGGTAGACAGAGATGAGGAGGAGATGTAGGAGGTGCAGCACTGTGGAGAGCACAGGTAGGATGGTAGACAGAGATGAGGAGGAGATGATGTAGGGGGTGCAGCACTGTGGAGAGCACAGGTAGGATGGAGGACAGAGATGAGGAAGAGATGTAGGGGGTGCAGCACTGTGGAGAGCACGGGTAGGATGGTTAACAGAGATTAGGAGGAGATGTAGGAGGTGCAGCACTGTGGAGAGCACAGGTAGGATGGTAGACAGAGATGAGGAGGAGATGTAGGGGATGCAGCACTGTGGAGAGCACAGGTAGGATGGTAGACAGAGATGAGGAGGAGATGTAGGGGGTGCAGCACTGTGAAGAGTACAGGTAGGATGGTAGACAGAGATGAGGAGGAGATGTAGGGGGTGCAGCACTGTGGAGAGTACAGGTAGAATGGTAGACAGAGATGAGGAGGAGATGTAGGGGATGCAGCACTGTGAAGAGTACAGGTAGGATGGTAGACAGAGATGAGGAGGAGATGTAGGGGGTGCAGCACTGTGGAGAGCACGGGTAGGATGGTAGACAGAGATTAGGAGGAGATGTAGGAGGTGCAGCACTGTGGAGAGCACAGGTAGGATGGAGGACAGAGATGAGGAGGAGATGTAGGGGGTGCAGCACTGTGAAGAGTACAGGTAGGATGGTAGACAGAGATGAGGAGGAGATGTAGGGGGTGCAGCACTGTGGAGAGCAAGGGTAGGATGGAGGACAGAGATGAGGAGGAGATGTAGGGGGTGCAGCACTGTGGAGAGCACGGGTAGGATGGTAGACAGAGATTAGGAGGAGATTTAGGAGGTGCAGCACTGTGGAGAGCACAGGTAGGATGGTAGACAGAGATTAGGAGGAGATGTAGGGGGTGCAGCACTGTGGAGAGCACGGGTAGGATGGTAGACAGAGATTAGGAGGAGACGTAAGAGGTGCAGCACTGTGGAGAGCACAGGTAGGATGGAGGACAGAGATGAGGAGAAGATGTAGGGGGTGCAGCACTGTGAAGAGTACAGGTAGGATGGTAGACAGAGATGAGGAGGAGATGTAGGGGGTGCAGCACTGTGGAGAGCACAGGTAGGATGGTAGACAGAGATGAGGAGGAGATGTAGGAGGTGCAGCACTGTGGAGAGCACAGGTAGGATGGTAGACAGAGATGAGGAGGAGATGTAGGGGGTGCAGCACTGTGGAGAGCACGGGTAGGATGGAGGACAGAGATGAGGAGGAGATGTAGGGGGTGCAGCACTGTGGAGAGCACAGGTAGGATGGTAGACAGAGATGAGGAGGAGATGTAGGGGGTGCAGCACTGTGGAGAGTACAGGTAGGATGGTAGACAGAGATGAGGGAGGAGATGTAGGGGGTGCAACACTGTAGAGAGCAGGGGTAGGATGGTAGACAGAGATTAGGAGGAGGTGTAGGAGGTGCAGCACTGTGGAGAGCACAGGTAGGATGGTAGACAGAGATGAGGAGGAGATGTAGGGGGTGCAGCACTGTGGAGAGTACGGGTAGGATGGTAGACAGAGATGAGGAGGAGATGTAGGAGGTGCAGCACTGTGGAGAGTACAGGTAGAATGATAGACAGAGATGAGGAGGAGATGTAGGAGGATCAGCACTGTGGAGAGTACAGGTAGGATGGTAGACAGAGATGAGGAGGAGATGTAGGAGGTGCAGCACTGTGGAGAGCACGGGTAGGATGGTAGACAGAGATGAGGAGGAGATGTAGGAGGTGCAGCACTGTGGAGAGCACGGGTAGGATGGTAGACAGAGATGAGGAGGAGATGTAGGACGTGTAGCACTGTGGAGAGCACGGGTAGGATGGTAGACAGAGATAAGGAGGAGATGTAGGAGGTGCAGCACTGTGGAGAGTACAGGTAGGATGGTAGACAGAGATGAGGAGAAGATGTAGGGGGTGAAGCACTGTGGAGGGTACAGGTAGGATAGTAGACAGAGATGAGGAGGAGATGTAGGAGGTGCAGCACTGTGGAGAGTACAGGTAGGATGGTAGACAGAAATGAGGAGGAGATGTAGGGGGTGAAGCACTGTGGAGGGTACAGGTAGGATGGCAGACAGAGATGAGGAGGAGATGTAGGGGTGCAGCACTGTGGAGAGCACGGGTAGAATGGTAGACAGAGATGAGGAGGAGATGTAGGGGTGCAGCACTGTGGAGAGTACGGGTAGGATGGTAGACAGAGATGAGGAGGAGATGTAGGAGGTGCAGCACTGTGGAGAGTACAGGTAGGATGGTAGACAGAGATGAGGAGGAGATGTAGGGGATGCAGCACTGTGGAGAGCACAGGTAGGATGGTAGACAAAGATGAGGAGGAGATGTAGGAGGTGCAGTACTGTGAAGAGCATGGGTAGGATGGTAGACAGAGATAAGGAGGAGATATAGAAGGTGCAGCACTGTGGAGAGTACAGGTAGGATGGTAGACAGAGATGAGGGAGGAGAAGTAGGGGTGCAGCACTGTGGAGAGCACAGGTAGGATGGTAGACAGAGATGAGGAGGAGATGTAGGAGGTGCAGCACTGTGGAGAGCACAGGTAGGATGGTAGACAGATGAGGGAGGAGATGTAAGAGGTGCAGCACTGTGGAGAGCACAGGTAGGATGGTAGACAGAGATGAGGGAGGAGATGTAGGGGGTGCAGCACTGTGGAGAGCACAGGTAGGATGGTCGACAGAGATGAGGGAGGAGATGTAGGGGGTGCAGCACTGTGGAGAGGAGAGGTAGGATGGTAGACAGAGATGAGGAGGAGATGTAGGGGGTGCAGCACTGTGGAGAGTACAGGTAGGATGGAGGACAGAGATGAGGAGGAGATGTAGAAGGTGCAGCACTGTGGAGAGCACGGGTAGGATGGTAGACAGAGATGAGGAGGAGATGTAGGAGGTGCAGCACTGTGGAGAGTACAGGTAGGATGGTAGACAGAGATGAGGAGGAGATGTAGAAGGTGCAGCACTGTGGAGAGCACAGATAGGATGGTAGACAGAGATGAGGAGGAGATGTTAAAGGTGCAGCACTGTGGAGAGCACAGGTAGGATGGAGGACAGAGATGAGGAGGAGATGTAGAAGGTGCAGCACTGTAGAGAGTACAGGTAGGATGGTAGACAGAGATGAGGAGGAGATGTAGAAGGTGCAGCACTGTGGAGAGCACAGGTAGGATGGAGGACAGAGATGAGGAGGAGATGTAGAAGGTGCAGCACTGTGGAGAGTACAGGTAGGATGGTAGACAGAGATGAGGAGGAGATGTAGGGGGTGTAGCACTGTGGAGAGCACGGGTAGGATGGTAGACAGAGATAAGGAGGAGATGTAGGAGGTGCAGCACTGTGGAGAGTACAGGTAGGATGGTAGACAGAGATGAGGGAGGAGATGCAGGGGGTGCAGCACTGTGGAGAGTACAGGTAGGATGGTAGACAGAGATGAGGGAGGAGATGCAGGGGGTGCAGCACTGTGGAGAGCAGGGGTAGGATTGTAGACAGATGAGGAGGAGATGTAGGGGGTGCAGAACTGTGGAGAGCAGGGGTAGGATTGTAGACAGAGATGAGGAAGAGATGTAGGAGGTGCAGCACTATGGAGATCACGGGTAGGAAGGTAGACAGAGATGAGGAGTCGATGTAGGGGGTGCAGCACTGTGGAGAGCACGGGTGGGATGGTAGACAGAGATGAGGAGGAGATATGGGGGGTGCAGCACTGTAGAGAGTACAGGTAGGATAATAGACAGAGATAAGGAGGAGATGTAGAAGGTGCAGCACTGTAGAGAGTACAGGTAGGATGGCAGACAGAGCTGAGGAGGAGATGTAGGGGGTGCAGCACTGTGGAGAGCACAGGTAGGATGGAGGACAGAGATGAGGAGGAGATGTAGGGGGTGCAGCACTGTGGACAGCACGGGTAGGATGGTAGACAGAGATGAGGAGGAGATGTAGGGGGTGCAGCACTGTGGAGAGCACAGGTAGGATGGAGGACAGAGATGAGGAGGAGATGTAGGGGGTGCAGCACTGTGGAGAGCAGGGGTAGGATGATAGACATAGATGAAGAGGAGATGTAGGGGATACAGCACTGTGGAGTGTACGGGTAGGATTGTAGACAGAGATGAGGAAGAGATGTAGGGGGTGCAGCACTGTGGAAAGCACAGATAGGATGGTAGACAGAGATGAGGAGGAGATGTAGGGGGGCAGCACTGTGGAGAGCACGGGAAGGAGGGTAGACAGATATGAGGAGGAGATGTAGGGGGTGCAGCACTGTGGAGAGCACAGGTAGCCTGGTAGACACAGATGAAAAGGAGATGTAAGGGATGCAGCACTGTGGAGAGCAGGGGTAGGATTGTAGACAGAGATGAGGAAAAGATGTAGGGGGTGCAGCACTATGAAGAGCACAGGTAGGGTGGTAGACAGAGATAAGGAGGAGATGTAGGGGATGCAGCACTGTGGAGAGCATGGGTAGGGTGGTAGATAGAAATGAGGGAAGAGATGTAGGTGCTTGCATAGTGACAGCCGATTGTCACTATTCGGCAGAGGGATGACTACTGGCTCTCCACCATGTTAGACCCTCGCTACTGGTCCAAAATTGGGGCCATTTTTTCACTTGCTAAGAGGGAGAACAAACTGAATTACTATCGAGACATCTTAAGTAGTCAGTTGGCCGCTGCCTATGTGTGTGCAACATCGCCCATGCTCAAACAGTTCTGTCCGGGGGGCCCTCTGCGCTCACGCTACACTACCATGGCTGCTTGGGAAGGGGGTGGGGGGGCAAGAGCAGTACCAGCTCCATCAGCAGCAACTTAAGTCTAGAGTCGCTGATGAGCAATTTTCTTCACCCGCCTACTAAAGAAACTCCTCACCAGCAGCAGCAGCTAGACATAGAGCAGAACCTGAAGCAGCAGGTTGTGACGTACTTGGAATGCACCCTGCCACCCCACATCGAAGATCCCCTGGACTACTGGGCAGCCAAACTCGATTTGTGGCCGCAACTGGCCGAGTTTGCCCTGGACAAGCTTTTCTGCCTGGCGAGCAGTGTGGCATCAGAGCGGGTATTTAGTGCAGCGGGGGCCATAGTTACCCCAAGGAGAATTCGCCTGTCCACCTAAAATGTGGAGAAACTGACCTTTGTGAAGATGAATCAGGCATGGATCAGCCAGGATTTTCAAACACCAGTGCCTGATGCAGCAGACTAGATCATCCATGGTGCCAAACCTAAACTTTGTCAAAAGAGACCTGTTTCTTCTGGCTACCTGATTCAGCTACTATTCTGATTCTGTCACTCGCCTGATGCAACACCTGCTGCCAGGTGCTCCTACTGCCACCCACCATCTTCAGCTGGTACTGGTATTGACACCCACCTCCCCACTCTGTCACTGGGCCACTCTGTGGTCTCCTCATGCTGCTGCCACCTCACCACTCTGTGATCTCCTAATGCTGCTACCTTAACACTCTGTGACTGAGCCACTCTGTGGTCTCTTCATGCTGCTGCCACCTCACCACTCTGAGATCTCCTAATGCTGCTACCTTAACACTATGTGACTGAGCCACTCTGTGGTCTCTTCATGCTGCTGCCACCTCACCACTCAGAGATCTCCTCATGCTGCTGCCATCTCACCACTATGTCACTGGGCCACTCTGTGGTCTCCTCATGCTGCTTAGTAAACAGACTGCGGCACTCCAAGTCTTCAGAAAACTTCTTGTGTATTTTCACCACACAAGCGACGTTTCGACTCTAAATCTTTCTCAAGCTCAAATTAATACACCATAGTGAACATATATATACCCTTGATATACATTTGATTTGACATGGTGGTCCCTTCACAAAGGTGAACTCCACCCCAACTTAATTTCATATTAAATGACCTCACTGAGATGTCTCAGTAAGTAGTTCTGCGTTACTACATTTATTTTGGCTCCTCATGCTGCTGCCACCTCACCACTCTGTGGTCTCCTCATGCTGCTGCCACCTCACCACTCTGTGGTATCCTCATGCTGCTGCCACATCACCACTCTGTGGTCTCCTCATGCTGCTGCTACCTTTACACTCTGTCACTGGGCCACTCTGTGGTCTCTTCATGCTGCTGCCACCTCACCACTTTGTGGTCTCCTCATGCTGCTGCCACCTCACCACTATGTCACTGGGCCACTCTGTGGTCTCCTTATGCTGCTGCCACCTCACCACTCTGTGGTCTCCTCATGCTGCTGCCCCATTACCACTCTGTGGTCTCCTCATGCTGCTGCCACCTCACCACTCTGTGATCTCCTCATGCTGCTGCTATCTCACCACTAAGTCACTGGGCCACTCTGTGTTCTCCTCATGCTGCTTAGTAAACAGACTGCGGCACTCCAAGTCTTCAGAAAACTTCTTGTGTATTTTCACCACACAAGCGACGTTTCGACTCTAAATCTTTCTCAAGCTCAAATTAATACACCATAGTGAACATATATATACCCTTGATACACATTTGATTGGACATGGTAGTCCCTTCACAAAGGTCAACTCCACCCCAACTTAATTTCATATTAAATGGCCTCACTGAGATGTCTCAGTAAGTAGTTCTGTCTTACTACATTTATTTTGGCTCCTCATGCTGCTTCCACCTCACCACTCTGTGGTCTCCTCATGCTGCTGCCACCTCACCACTCTGTGGTATCCTCATACTGCTGCCACATCACCACTCTGTGGTCTCCTCATGCCTCTGCTACCTTAACACTCTGTCACTGGGCCACTCTGTGGTCTCCTCATGCTGCTGCCACCTCACCACTTTGTGGTCTCGTCATGCTGCTGCCACCTCACCACTATATCACTCGGCCACTCTGTGGTATCCTTATGCTGCTGCCCCATTACCACTCTGTGGTCTCCTCATGCTGCTGCCACCTTACCACTCTGTGGTCTCCTGATGCTGCTGCCATCTCACCACTACGTCACTGGGCCACTCTGTGGTCTCCTCATGCTGCTTAGTAAACAGACAGCGGCACTCCAAGTATTCAGAAAACTTCTTGTGTATTTTCACCAGACGAGCAAAGTTTTGACTCTGAGTCTTTCTCAAGCTCAAATTAATACACAATAGTGAACATACACAGTACAGACCAAAAGTTTGGACACACCTTCTCATTCAAAGAGTTTTCTTTATTTTCATGACTATGAAAATTGTAGATTCACACTGAAGGCATCAAAACTATGAATTAACACATGTGGAATTATATACATAACAAACAAGTGTGAAACAACTGAAAATATGTCATATTCTAGGTTCTTCAAAGTAGCCACCTTTTGCTTTGATTACTGCTTTGCACACTCTTGGCATTCTCTTGATGAGCTTCAAGAGGTAGTCCCCTGAAATGGTTTTCACTTCACAGGTGTGCCCTGTCAGGTTTAATAAATGAATGTCAGTCAGTCAGCCGAAAAATTGGGAAAACTTTGAAAGTAAGGGCTATTTGACCATGAAGGAGAGTGATGGGGTGCTGCGCCAGATGACCTGGCCTCCACAGTCACCGGACCTGAACCCAATCGAGATGGTTTGGGGTGAGCTGGACCGCAGAGTGAAGGCAAAAGGGCCAACAAGTGCTAAGCATCTCTGGGAACTCCTTCAAGACTGTTGGAAGACCATTTCAGGGGACTACCTCTTGAAGCTCATCAAGAGAATGCCAAGAGTGTGCAAAGCAGTAATCAAAGCAAAAGGTGGCTACTTTGAAGAACCTAGAATATGACATATTTTCAGTTGTTTCACACTTGTTTGTTATGTATATAATTCCACATGTGTTAATTCATAGTTTTGATGCCTTCATAGTCATGAAAATAAAGAAAACTCTTTGAATGAGAAGGTGTGTCCAAACTTTTGGTCTGTACTGTATATACCCTTGATACACATTTGATTGGACATGGTGGTCCCTTCACAAAGGTTAACTCCACCCCAACTTAATTTCATATAATAAACACATATATACATTCAAAATAATCCTTCAGTGGCCATTAAATTAATTGTCATAGTCACATACCTATATATTATGCTGAAAGGGGTATTCCAGTTGGACAAAACTGTAAAAAAAAAAAAAAGCGCCGTCTCGAACCTCCGACTGCGCATGCGCGCCTCCCCATCCCCCCTAATATACTGTGCATGTCCTCAAAATGGTAACTACATTTAAGTATCGGCAAATAGTGCAGGCGCACCAGCGTCCTGCGCTTGTGTCATGTGACTTCCTGCGTCGTCCCAACATCACGTGACACATATATAAACAAGAAGTTTTCTGAAGACTTGGAGTGCCACAGTCTCTGTTTACTAAGCTAATTGGGGAGTTCGGAAGGTCGGGACTCATCACTGCAGGCACCGCCATAAAATGGCCTCATTGAGATGTCTCAGTAAGAAGTTCTGTCTTACTACATTTATTTTGGCTCCTCATGCTGCTGCCACCTCACCACTCTGTGGTCTCCTCATACTGCTGCTGCCACATCACCACTCTGTGGTCTCCTCATGCTGCTGCTACCTTAACACTCTGTCACTGGGCCACTCTGTGGTCTCCTCATGCTGATGCCACCTCACCACTTTGTGGTCTCGTCATGCTGCTGCTACCTTAACACTCTGTCACTGGGCCACTCTGTGGTCTCCTCATGCTGATGTCACCTCACCACTTTGTGGTCTCGTCATGCTGCTGTCTCGTCATGCTTTGTGGTCTCGTCATGCTGCTGTAGTAAGACAGTAGTTCTGTCTTACTACATTTATTTTGGCTCCTCATGCTGCTGCCACCTCACCACTCTGTGGTCTCCTCATGCTGCTGCCACATCACCACTCTGTGGTCTCCTCATGCTGCTGCTACCTTAACACTCTGTCACTGGGCCACTCTGTGGTCTCCTCATGCTGATGCCACCTCACCACTTTGTGGTCTCGTCATGCTGCTGCCACCTCACCACTATGTCACTCTGTGATCTCCTTATGCTGCTGCCACCTCACCACTGGGGATATTGTTCTGACGGAACAGAGGAAGGGCAAAATAGTGACGTCAACACAACCTTACTGCTGACACCCTCTCCACTCTGTCAGGGGGCTCTACAGTCGTGGCCAAAAGTTTTGAGAATGACACAAATATTAGTTTTCACAAAGTTTGCTGCTAAACTGCTTTTAGATCTTTGTTTCCGTTGTTTCTGTGATGTAGTGAAATATAATTACACGCACTTCATACGTTTCAAAGGCTTTTATTGACAATTACATGACATTTATGCAAAGAGTCAGTATTTGCAGTGTTGGCCCTTCTTTTTCAGGACCTCTGCAATTCGACTGGGCATGCTCTCAATCAACTTCTGGGCCAATTCCTGACTGATAGCTTCACTTCTTGGAGTTTGTCAGAATTAGTGGGTTTTTGTTTGTCCACCCGCCTCTTGAGGATTGACCACAAGTTCTCAATGGGATTAAGATCTGGGGAGTTTCCAGGCCATGGACCCAAAATGTCAACGTTCTGGTCCCCGAGCCACTTAGTCATCACTTTTGCCTTATGGCACGGTGCTCCATCGTGCTGGAAAATGCATTGTTCTTCACCAAACTGTTGTTGGATTGTTGGAAGAAGTTGCTGTTGGAGGGTGTTTTGGTGCCATTCTTTATTCATGGCTGTGTTTTTGGGCAAAATTGTGAGTGAGCCCACTCCCTTGGATGAGAAGCAATACCACACATGAATGGTCTCAGGGTGCTTTACTGTTGGCATGACACAGGACTATTGGTAGCGCTCACCTTTTCTTCTCCGGACAAGCCTTTTTCCAGATGCCCCAAACAATCGGAAAGAGGCTTCATCGGAGAATATGACTTTGCCCCAGTCCTCAGCAGTCCATTCACCATACTTTCTGCAGAAGATCAATCTGTCCCTGATGTTTTTTTTTGGAGAGAAGTGGCTTCTTTGATGCGCTCACACCTGCCTGCTGCCATTCCTGAGCAAGCTCTGCACTGGTGGCACTCCGATCCCGCAGCTGAATCCTCTTTAGGAGATGATCCTGGCGCTTGCTGGACTTTCTTGGACGCCCTGAAGCCTTCTTAATAAAGAATTTAACCTCTTTCCTTGAAGTTCTTGATGATCCTATAAATTGTTGATTGAGGTGCAATCTTAGTAGCCACAATATCCTTGCCTGTGAAGCCATTTTTATGCAACGCAATGATGGCTGCACACGTTTCTTTGCAGGTCACCATGGTTAACAATGGAAGAACAATGATTTCAAGCATCACCCTCCTTTTAACAGGTCACGTCTGCCATTTTAACCCAATCAGCCTGACATAATGATCTCCAGCCTTGTGTTCGTCAACATTCTCACCTGAGTTAACAAGACGATTACTGAAATGTCCTTTAATGACAGCAATGAAATGCAGTGGAAAGTTTTTTTTGGGATTAAGTTAATTTTCATGGCAAAGAGGGACTATGCAATTCATCTGATCACTCTTCATAACATTCTGGAGTATATGCAAATTGCTATTATAAAAAGTTAAGCAGCAACTTTTCCAATTTTCAATATTTATGTAATTCTCAAAACTTTTGGCCACGACTGTACATTACATGATGAAGACATTTCATAAAACAGATTTAGCCAAAAACCTACTGTCTCTTACATGCAAGAATATAACTACTATAATACTGCTCCTATGTACAAGAATATAACTACTATAATACTGCTCTTACAAGAATATAACTACTATAATACTGCCCCTATGTACAAGAATATAACTACTATAATACTGTTCCTATGTACAAGAATATAACTACTATAATACTGCTCCTATGTACAAGAATATAACTACTATAATACTGCTCCTATGTACAAGAATATAACTACTATAATACTGCCTCCTATGTACAAGAATATAACTACTATAATACTGCTCCTGTGTACAAGGATATAACTACTATAATACTGCCCCTATGTACAAGAATATAACTACTATAATACTGCCAACTATATACAAGAATATAACTACTATAATACTGCTCCTATGTACAAGAATATAACTACTATAATACTGCTCCTATGTACAAGAATATAACTACTATAATACTGCTCCTATGTACAAGAATATAACTACTATAATACTGCTCCTATGTACAAGAATATAACTACTATAATACTGCTCCTATATACAAGAATATATCTACTGTAATACTGCTCCTATGTACAAGAATATAACTACTATAATACTGCTCCTATATACAAGAATATAACTACTATAATACTGCTCCTATGTACAAGAATATAACTACTATAATACTGCCTCCTATGTACAAGAATATAACTACTATAATACTGCCTCCTATGTACAAGAATATAACTACTATAATACTGCCTCCTATGTACAAGAATATAACTACTATAATACTGCCTCCTATGTACAAGAATATAACTACTATAATACTGCTCCTATGTACAAGAATATAACTACTATAATACTGCTCCTATGTACAAGAATATAACTACTATAATACAGCCTCCTATATACAAGAATATAACTACTATAATACTGCTCCTATGTACAAGAATATAACTGCTATAATACCGCTCCTATGTACAAGAATATAACTACTATAATACAGCGTCCTATATACAAGAATATAACTGCTATAATACTGCCTCCTATGTACAAGAATATAACTACTATAATACTGCCTCCTATGTACAAGAATATAACTGCTATAATACCGCTCCTATATACAAGAATATAACTACTATAATACTGCTCCTATGTACAAGAATATAACTACTATAATACTGCTCCTATGTACAAGAATATAACTACTATAATACTGCTCCTATGTACAAGAATATAACTACTATAATACTGCCTCCTATGTACAAGAATATAACTACTATAATACTGCCTCCTATGTACAAGAATATAACTACTATAATACTGCTCCTATGTACAAGAATATAACTACTATAATACTGCCTCCTATGTACAAGGATATAACTACTATAATACTGCCCCTATGTACAAGAATATAACTACTATAATACTGCCTCCTATGTACAAGAATATAACTACTATAATACTTCTCCTATGTACAAGAATATAACTACTATAATACTGCTCCTATGTACAAGAATATAACTACTATAATACTGCTCCTATGTACAAGAATATAACTACTATAATACTGCTCCTATGTACAAGAATATAACTACTATAATACTGCTCCTATGTACAAGAATATAACTACTATATTACTGACCACTAAGACACCCCTACATCCCTAAGCAATCAGGGCCATGACTCCTGTAGTTTTGCAGGTACAGTTTTTACATTTATTGGAGGATGGTGTTGTGCGTGCTTAGGCCACGTTCACAGTAAAGGCTGAATTACGGTTGCCTGATTTACCACCGGATCCCCATTTCCTATAATGGGATCTGACTGCTTTTCCAGCATAAATGCCCGGTTTCTGCTGGAAAAAAAAAAGCTGCATGCAGATTCACAACGCTCCTCTTTACATAGCCTTACTGCTGTGATCTGGGGATGATGGGGTGTAGAAACAGATGTTTCTGTCTAGTGATGGGAAAACCACCTTGTAACAAACAAACTAGGCACAAAATTTTGTCTGGCTTGTGAACCCGAAGCTTTTCCGGTTTGTTTTGGATGAATCCAGTAAAACGACATGCAGCACCATTTTACTGCACTTGTCGGTGAAAAAAAGCACTAGGAAGGAAGAAGAAGGGTGCTCATATGACCCTGGGAGGAAGTGGGGGGCGGGCTTGCCCTGATTGGCTCCCAGGCTGACAGACAGCCTGGATGAGCCAATCGGTGCTGCAGCAGACAGGGAGGTGCCCGAGCAGAACAAGAAGAACGTCATTCTGTCCTGGGCTGTGAATGAGGGTGGTTTGGTCTTATAGAGTCTGTCAGGATATCAATCTTGGGGAGTCACGGAGAGTTAAAATCAATCAGGGACAGTCAGAAATCAGTCAAGCTTGTATTCTACAGTCAGGGAGAGTGAAGGGAAAGGCTGAAAAGAAGGAGAATTGTGTAGAATATGGAAAGGCAGGAAAGCTGTCAGCCAGGGAGTGAGGAGTGAGGAGCTGAGGCTGGCTGTGCCTTCTACTTGCAATTAGAGGTGAGCGAATTTCTCAAAAATTCAATTTGGTCAGTTCGCCGAATTTTCCAAATAGATTTGATTCTATCCAAATTTATTTGTGGGGAATCGCGTTAAAAAAAAGCTATTTCCTGTCTGCAGAGAGCCTGCATAGTGGTGTAGAACACTGTGCCTCTATAGGGGTGTAGAACACTGTGCCTGTATAGTGGTGTAGAACACTGTGCCTGTATAGTGGTGTAGAACACTGTGCCTGTATAGTGGTGTAGAACACTGTGCCTGTATAGTGGTGTAGAACACTGTGCCTGTATAGCGGTGTAGAACACTGTGCCTGTATAGCGGTGTAGAACACTGTGCCTGTATAGCGGTGTAGAACACTGTGCCTGTAAAGCGGTGTAGAACACTGTGCCTGTATAGTGGTGTAGAACACTGTGCCTGTATAGTGGTGTAGAACACTGTGCCTGTATAGTGGTGTAGAACACTGTGCCTGTATAGTGGTGTAGAACACTGTGCCTGTATAGCGCTGTAGAACACTGTGCCTGTATAGTGGTGTAGAACACTGTGCCTGTATAGTGGTGTAGAACACTGTGCCTGTATAGGGGTGTAGAACACTGTGCCTGTATAGCGCTGTAGAACACTGTGCCTGTATAGTGGTGTAGAACACTGTGCCTGTATAGTGGTGTAGAACACTGTGCCTGTATAGCGGTGTAGAACACTGTGCCTGTATAGCGGTGTAGAACACTGTGCCTGTATAGTGGTGTAGAACACTGTGCCTGTATAGTGGTGTAGAACACTGTGCCTGTATAGTGGTGTAGAACACTGTGCCTGTATAGTGGTGTAGAACACTGTGCCTGTATAGCGGTGTAGAACACTGTGCCTGTATAGCGGTGTAGAGCACTGTGCCTGTATAGCAGTGTAGAACACTGTCCCTGTATAGCGGTGTAGAACACTGTGCCTGTATAGTGGTGTAGAACACTGTGCCTGTATAGCGGTGTAGAACACTGTGCCTGTATAGCGGTGTAGAACACTGTGCCTGTATAGCGGTGTAGAACACTGTGCCTGTATAGTGGTGTAGAACACTGTGCCTGTATAGCGGTGTAGAACACTGTGTCTGTATAGCGGTGTAGAACACTGTGCCTGTATAGCGGTGTAGAACACTGTGTCTGTATAGCGGTGTAGAACACTGTGCCTGTATAGTGGTGTAGAACACTGTGCCTGTATAGCGGTGTAGAACACTGTGCCTGTATAGCGGTGTAGAACACTGTGCCTGTATAGTGGTGTAGAACACTGAGCCTGTATACTGGTGTAGAACACTGTGCCTGTATAGTGGTGTAGAACACTGTGCCTGTATAGGGGTGTAGAACACTGTGCCTGTATAGTGGTGTAGAGTACTGTGCCTGTATAGTGGTGTAGAACACTGTGCCTTGCAGTACCATGCATAGAGAGTCTGCTGTGGTAGTGAGTTAATACTGTGAATCCGTATGACATGCAGATGACAGGCATCGCTCTTAGAATCACGGCACACTTCATGGGGCCAAAACTGACCAAATAACTCGTGTGAACTCAGCCTTACAAGTCAATGTTAGAGCCAGGTATAAAAAACCGTGTAGAGGCGCAAGATCCTACTATAGCGTGAAAGAGCGCACTCCTTTGACAACCTTGTCATCTGATTCCACACAGATTCTACAGAACCTGTTCTGTTAAGCACTTATACAAGTGTAGGTCTTAACCTAATTTATAAATTCTTCTGTTTCTCTATCTCTAGGGAAGTACTACATCGCCACCATGACAATGATCACGGCCTCAACAGCCCTGACAATTTTTATCATGAATATTCACCATTGTGGCCCAGAAGCAAAACCCGTCCCAAAATGGGCAAAGAAATTTATCTTACAATATATGTCCAGGATATTCTTTGTCTATGAGGTGGGGGAAAGCTGCAAAAGACCTAAACCAGAGAAACCTCCCACAGTACAGGTCATGAACGGACAAGCCAAACGGGAAGACCCCACCAACATTCTTAAAAACAGTCAAGAGGGGGACACAAAGTGTACACCTAAGAAGAAAGACTTGGACTTGGGGCAGGAAAATTCTTCAAGCAATGGCCACAATGCCTGGAAGGATCCTGGAAAATATGAGAGAAGTTCTGATCAGTGCAGGGGTGGGAAAGGTAATGGTTGTGGAGAGTGCCCTAAAGTCGATTGTCTGTGCCACAATGAACGCTTGCTTAAAAACATTGAATATATGGCCAACTGCTTCCGAGAGCAAAAGGCAGCGCAAAAACGGACTGGGGAATGGAAGAAAGTGGCCAAGGTCATGGACCGGTTCTTCATGTGGGTGTTCTTCATCATGGTGTTTTTCATGAGTGTGCTAATAATGGGCAAAGCAATCTGAGACACCTTGTCCACAGTCGAGGTTACGGCTTCTCCAGTCATTGCGAATCCTTAAGTACCATTAAGTCCAGCCAGCCTCGTTAGTTGTATACTTCAACATCTATATCTAGCTTCATATCCTTGTCCATGCCGTCAACGCTTACTGTCCTAATGAAGGGCAAAATTCTCAGATATATTTTCCATATCTAAAGTTTAGACAGTCAAGGGTTCTCCAACCATTTTCATTATACAGGAACATGAATGGCTGTCTGAACCTATTTTAGAATGTATAGAGTCACTCTGATACACTAATATTATCCTCAACCCTACTGTCCTAATGAAATGTGCTAATTATCTGCAAATCGATGTAGCAGTCATTGTCAATGAATTAAAACACTCAGACAACTAAGGCTCTCTCAAAATCATGGAGGAACATGCTCCAGTATGTCCAGTCTGGTTGTATGACTAGTCGAGAAGACCATGCAGTCATATCATGGTCTTCTCAAGCTGGATTTACATGTAACGCTTTTTCATAGGGTGAGATGATCGGAGGTTCTGAGACCTCAATCATTGTTCCCGGGCAGCAGATCTTGGTGTCTAAACAACCTCTGCTGCCCAGGAACGATGACTTTGTATGGAAGCATTTCTCCTCCACTTAACGAGCAGTCGATTGTCAAAAAAGGAACGCTTCCCTCCTGATAATCGGCTGCTCCTTACAGCATCTAAATGCGCCTTAAATAGTTTGCTAATTAGATTCACGGAGAATCAGGATACAGTATGTATAGAAAAGTCTTGGTCAACCATTTGATTCTCTGTTATTTGTATCTCTCCTGTCCTCAGAAGAGTTTTATAAAATATCCAGATCTACATTCATGCTGTCAATGATTCATTCAAACCACAGTGTGTTTTTGGAGAAAGTAAATTGTAGGTTAAGCTATTGGAGATACACTGTCCATAGAAATAACTCAATTTGCAGGTTTCTTTATGTCTTGTCTGGCTGTCCGAGAATGTTCTACATTTGATGGA